>NC_143058.1:43756666-43908480 GCF_052426305.1 Pelodiscus sinensis | reverse complement strand
GAAAGTGAGAACAGGTGTTCACATGGCACTGTTGTAGATGACATAGAAAGATATTTTTGTCAGATGTGTTAAAGATTCATGTGTCCCTTCGTGCTTCGATCATCATTTTAGAGGACATCCATCTATGCTGATGATGGGTTCTACTCAATAATGATACAAAGCGTGGCAAACCAATGCATGTTCATTTTCATCATCTGAGTCAGATGCCACCAGCAGAATATTCATAGAATCATAGAATAATAGGACTGGAAGGGACCTCGAGAGGTCATCGAGTTCAGCCCCCCCGCCCTCAAGGCAGGACCAAGCTCCGTCTACACCATCCCTGACAGATGTCTGTCTAACCTATTCTTAAATATCTCCAGAGAGGGAGATTCCACCACCTCCCTTGGCAATTTATTCCAATATTTGACCACCCTGACAGTTAGGAATTTTTTCCTAATGTCCAATCTAAACCTCCCCTGCTGCACTTCAAGCCCATTACTCCTTGTCCTGTCCTCAGAAACCAAGAGGAACAAATTTTCTCCTTCCTCCTTGTGACACCCTTTTAGATATTTGAAAACGCTATCATGTCCCCCTTAATCTTCTTTTTTCCAAACTAAACAAGCCCAGTTCATGAAGCCTGGCTTCATAGGTCATGTTCTCTAAACCTTTAATCATTCTTGTCGCTCTTCTCTGTACCCTTTCCAATTTCTCCACATCTTTCTTGAAATGTGGTGCCCAGAACTGGACACAGTACTCCAGCTGAGGCCTAACTAGTGCAGAGTAGAGCGGCAGAATGACTTCACAAGTTTTGCTTACAACACACCTGCTGATATTGTTCTTTTAAGACTTTGAAAAGCATGCTCCATACCTTGTCCCACTCAGATTTTGGACTGCATTAACCAGAGGTCAAATGCTTCTGGAACTGCTTTTAAAAAATTTCACATTGGTACTTTCTTTGAATTTTGTCCAATCTGCTGTGAAAGTGTTCTTTAAAAGAAACATATGCTGAGTCATTATCCAAGACTGCTATAATATGAAATACATGACAGAATGGAGATAGAACAGGAGACATACTATTCTCTCTCAAAGCATTCAGTTACAAACTCAATGCATTTTTTTAACAAGCATCATTAGCATGTCATCTAGAATGGTAATCAAAGCATGAAATGCTAAAGATGTGTATGCCCCAACTGGCACATAAGATACCTTGTAGCTGGCATTGCAAAAGTTCTGTGCAAATGCCTGTTCTCACATTTAGGCGCCATTGTAAATAAGAAGCAGGAAGCATTATCTCCTGTAAATGTAAACAAACTTGTGTGTCTTGGCAACTGGCTGAACAAGAAGTAAGACTATGTGGAATAGAGGCTATAAAGTAAGGGCAGGCAAAATACAGCCCATAGGCTGGTCATAGCCATCCAGCAGCCCAGCAGGAGCCTCATCTAAGCTCCCTGACTGTCCCGCCCCTGCATGCTGCTGTGAGCAGTTCTCTGAACGCTGTGAGCCCAGGGGAAGAGGGCTTTGCACACTGTCCCTTTCCCCAGCACAATCTCTCAGCTCCCATTGGTCAGTCTGAAGAACAGTCAGTGCTTGCTTGAAATACCCTTGTCCCTCTCCCATCAGCCTTCAGAGCAGCACACATGGCACTTGCAGCCAGCTGCTCTGAGCAGCCTGCGGGGGCAGGGAGCCTTGCTAAGGAGTCATCCAGGTAAGTATATCCTGGCCAAGGCCTGCCTCTGGCACCCCAGACCTTCCCCCCCCCCCCATGCACCCAACTCTCCCTCCCAGATTTTACACCCCAATTTCCAGGTCACAACCCCTCCTTCACTCAAACTCTCTCTCTGATCCCATAGCCCCTCCTGCATCCCAGACCCTACACTGAGCTCCCTTCTGCACCCATCCTTCATCCCTGACCCTGCATCTCCATTAATATCACGGAACAATGCAGCCCTTGACCACTTACAGATTCTTGGAGTGGCCCCCTCATCAAAAAATATTGCTCTACCCTGCTCTAAAGTTTTACATTTGTTTTATTTTTGAGTGTAGTTATGTAATAAACAAGAATCTACATGTGTAAAATACACTTTCGTAGATCTCCGTCCTGATGGTTGCTCTACACGCAATCATACACGCCACCAAATGATAACTCGTCTTCTGCACCTGATGAAGCATTTATCCCAGTCGATCCTTCACCTTAGTCAGGAGGTTGTGCTATCAGTAGTGCATGAAAAGCAGCACAAACTCTTAAAAAACCTTCAGCCTCTACAAAATCCAAAATTGCACTGCCTTTAGACAAGGCAGTACTTAAAGCAGTGGACAAAGTATGGCAAATGCCAGCCACGGCCTCTCCAAGCAACAAAAGGGCTGATAGAAAATATTTTGTCCGATCAGAAGTCATGGACTTTTTTATTCTTACGCCCTCAACCCAATTCCTTTGTGGAGATACTGCTAATCAAAGGTCTAAAAATCCTCAATACAAAACAAATATACAAGACAAAGACCACAAATGCCTGGATTTGTTTGGGAGGAAAATGTACTCCTCCTCTACCCTTAAACTTTGCATAGCTAACTACCCAGTTCTACTTGCTAATCACGACTTTGACAGCTGTACAAAACTAACAGAGCTCATGCGACATCTAGATAATAAGAGAGCTACCCTCACCACCACCATTAAAGAGGGGTATACAATATATTGTACAGCCTGACAGATGGCCCTTGACACCGCCGAGACTGTGTCGAGCTGTGGCAACATCCATAGTAATGAGATGCTCATCCTGGTTTCAAGCAGCTGGAATTCCTAAAGACCTCCAGGCCAAGGTAGTTGACCTACCATTCGATAAGGACAAATTGTTTGCTGCAAAGACCAATGAAGCTTTGCATTCTAGCAAAGACTCATGCATCACCTTGCACACATTGGCGATGCATACTTCCCCCCCCCCTCCACCCCGCCACCGAAGGAAGCTTTCTGTGCCCTACCAAAGACACAGGGACACAACCTTTGGCAGACAAGAGCAGCATCAGCCATTTGACCAAATCCGCTTCCAACCACAAAACGAATGTAGAAGAGCCCCAAACACACCCACTTCCATGAGTCAGGCCTGTAGACAGCAGGTTTGAGAATTTGGTTAAGACTCTGCCTGACCCCTGCCCTCCACCCACACCAGTGCCAGGCAACCCCAACATCTTCCACTGCTGCTTGCGCCCTTTTTATAACCAGTGGGCAGCAGTCACCACAGATTGGTGGGTTTTAGAAATCATCAGCTGCGGGTACTCTATCCCTTTTATATCCATTATATCTTATGAAACCTTGCTCCGCCAAGAAGTCCAGCACCTTCTCATCATAGGAGTTGTAGAACGGGTGCCCAAACAATACCAAGGGAGAGGTTTTTACTCAAACTACTTTCTCACTGGAAAGAAAACACAGGGTTGGAGGCCCTCAACCTCGAAGATGCATACTTCCATATGACGATACATCCCATGCACAGATGTTTTTTACACTTTACAGTAGTATCAGAACATTTTCAATACAAAGTCCTTCTGTTCAGAATCTCCTCTACCCCCCAAGACGCTGGCAGTTGCAGAGGAGCATCTCCAATGAAAAGGCATCACAATGTTCCCTTATTTGGACAATTGTCTCATTCGAGATCCCTTCCATAGACCAAAAGGGACGTGATCAGATTCACAAAGGCCTTCCTCCAGTCTTTAGGGTTCATTATCAATGAGCAAAAATCTACTCTACACCCCACACAATCCCTAGAGTTTATAGGGGCTCACATAGACAGCATGTTCCTATCTCCCCAGTCAACGTTTCGATGCTATAAAAAGCCTGGTCACAATCATGACCATCAGCCCAACTGTTCCATCTGAACCTGTCTCACACTCATGGGGCATATGGCAGCTACCACATACGTTGTCCTACTTGCCAGACTGCACTTTCAAACTACGTCTACACTGCAAGGTTTTTGCGCTAAAACCTGTCCACACCTCAAATGCGCTTTTGCGCTAGGAAATCAAGAGTAAAACAGCAGAACAGAGGGCTTTTTCTGCCGTAGGTAAGCCTCCTTTTACAAGGCATAACTCCCTTTTGCGCAAGAGTTCTTGCGCAAAAAGGCAAGTGTGGATGCTCCTGAGGGGGTTTTTTTTTTGCAAGAAACCCCTATGGGAAAAAGCACATGTGCTCTGATGGCCATTCTCTGAATGGCCATCAGAGCATTCTTGCACAAGAGCATCCATGCAGTGTGGACGCTCCCTTGCGCAAAAGCACATCGCTTTTGTGATGTGCTTTGAGGTGTGGACGTGCTCTTGTGCAAGAAGTTTTTGCGCAAAAGGCTTCTTGTGCAAGAAGCATGTAGTGTAGACGTAGCCTCAATGTTTCCAACACTGGATTGCCTCAGTGTATACACCAACCAAACACCACGTCCACAGGCATGTTTTACCTCCTCTGAAAGTCCTAACCTCTTTACAATGGTGGACCCAGGCACAGAACCTCTGCTGTGGGGTACTCTTCCACCGAGATCAACCATCCAAACAAATCACTACGGACACCTCACTTCTATGTTGGTGTGCCCACTTCTAGCAACAATACATGCAAGGGAAGAGGATCAGTGATGAGTCCAGACTCCATATCAACCTGCTTGAGCTTCAAGCAGTTCACAGTGTGTACAAACACTTGCTCCCATATATTCTGGGATCTTCGGTGCGTATCCTCACTGACAATATGACCACGATGTTCTACGTCAACCACTAAGCAGGAGCCAGATCCCCTTTGCTGTGTGTAGAGGTGATTCGGCTCTGGAATTGGTGTATCTGCCACAACATAACCATCATGGCGGCATACCTACCTGGGGACAAGAATACCATGGCCAATATCCTCAGCTGCTAATTTGTTACAGAGCACAAATGGGAACAGCACAGTCAGGTCACCCATGATCTAGTCCAACATTGAGATCGACCACAGATAGACCTCTTTGCAACCAGCCAAAATTCCAAATGCCCCCAATACGGATTGAGATTGGGCATAGGCCACAACTCCTTAAGACATGCAATGCTCTTCCCATGGAATACTTACCTCTTCTGCGCCTTTCCTCCCATCCCTCTGATTCCCAGAGTTCTCTGGAAGATACAGAGAGATGGGGCCCAAGTAATTCTAATAGCCCCAGCTTGGCTTTGGCAGACATGGTTTCCATGTCTTTATCAACTATCTCTGTGACCTCCGTGCCCACTTCTGACCCGCCCGGACCTCCTCTCCCAGAGCAAGGGCATGATCCTTTACCCCCAGCTGCAAACACTGACTTGATGGCATTGTACCTATCTGGTTCTTGGGAGCAGAGCAACAGTGCTTGCAACAAGTAAGCACTGTATTACTACAAAGCAGAAGAGAAACTACATGTAATACTACCTGTACAAATGGCAACAATTTACACAGTGGTGCTCCCAGAAGAGAGTCCAACCATCTATGACTCCGCTCCATTTCATCCTGGAATACATCATGCATCTGAAACAACAAAATTTATCTTTTTCATCACTCTGAGTTCACCTGGCCATGATTACGGCTTTTCACTGCGATAAATGATTCTCCATATTTACCCACCCCATTTCTAAGAGGTTTTGGAAGGGCCTACAGAACCTGCATCCCCCATCTACACCTGTACTGCCCTGTGGGATTTAGAACTGGTCCTCATTCACAAAACCATCCTTCGAGCCAATGGCAACTTCATCACTTACCTTTCTCACCATGAAAACACTGTTCCCTCTGGCAATCATGTCTGCAAAAAGGGTTACTGAACTCACGGCCTCACCTCCATACGCGAGCTTTCACAAACATAAAGTTATTCTACAATACCATCTCTCCTTCTTACCCAATGTTTGTTCTGAATTTCATATCAATGAACCAATAGTCCTTCCCACTTTCTATCCAAAACCACATCGCTCCAGAGACGAAGCCATATTGTATACTCTAGATGTGAGAAGGACCACTGCCTTCTACTCAGACAGGATGCAGTCTTTTCGACTATCACAGAGACTGCTTGAATCTCTAGCCAAAAGGTCCAAGGGAAAACCACTTTCTTCACATCACATATCGAAATTGATACCATCCTGTATTACCACCTGTTACTCCAGAATAAAGCATTATCGATGACTCCCAAAGCTCATTCCACCAGAGTGATGGCAACATCAACTGCCTTCCTCAGGGGAGTGTCACTCCATGAAATACATCAAGCAGCAACATGTCATCCAACCATATGTTCATGAAGTACTATGCAATTCCACCATGCTCGACAACAGGCACCCCAAAGAATACTGCGCACATCTCTGCGGGCTGCAACAACTTACTGAAACCCCCCTACCATCTAACTGGGCACTGCCACACAGTCACCAAGAGTGGAGCACCCATGGGGACATCACTTGAAGAAGAAAGAGAAGTTACTCACTCTGTGCAGTAACAATGGTTCTTCGAGACGTGTGTCCCTGTGGGTGCTGCACTACCTGCTCTCCTCCCCGCTTCTTTGGGCATTGACAACTTGCCAGTAGGGCATCAGTGAAGAAACAGAGAGGAGTTGAGCTGCGCACTCTAATTTCAAAGGCAGGAACACTAAGTGGCACTTGTGCACGCGCAGCCTGGCTGGACACTGCTGTAAAAGTCTCTGATCTGTGGCACCAGGATGAGCCTGACACCAACAGTGGAACATCCATGGGGACATGCATCTCGAAAAACCATCGTTACTACACAGAGTGAGTAACTTCTCTTTATTCCTTGGTAATAATTTTACAGCCATTGCGGAGAAGACATGAAAAATTGAAGAGAAGTTAATGTTTGTGAAACATGACAGCATTGGTGATTTCAGTACTGTACTCTCAGCATAGCAAGGGCATCAATAGTACAAATTTCCCTATACTATACTGTCCTGCCAACATGCTCCAGCAGTCTGTTCAGTTGTTTGCCCTTTGAGATTGAAAAATTACTCAGTGTTAGGGATGTTAAATGTCATATAATAAGGTAACTGTGCAATAGGCTCTGTGATATCAATTTTAAATAGATACATGCTGAAGGGGCTGCTAGCTCTGCTTCCAGGGAGGTGATTTTGCTTCTGCAAGGAAGCCGCCTCCCTAGGAGCAGGGCATAGTTTAACCAGTAACATTAACTGAAAAGTACCAGCTTATCATTCTGTGAATAGGTTCAGGGTTACAAATCCTGACAGGAAGTTGTCTCTAAACTAAGAGACAAGAAGCTGTGACAGCTAATAGAAAGAGAACCCACACTGAATCTGTTTTCTTTCTAATACTCTGGTGTCACTCCCCCTCTCCTTGTATTAATTGTTTGTTTAAAGTGTAGCCCTTTCTTGGGTCTTTATTTAATCTTACTAGGAAAGAAATAAAGATGCTACTGGGGGTGCTGCTGCTGTCTATTCCTCTACTGGTTGGAATTGCTTTGTGACTTGGTGAAAGAAGGCAGTAATAATCAGATTGTCGGACAGATACTAGTGTTAGAGATAACATTTCTGTCTCTGGAAGGCTTCAACAAACCCTAAAATCGAATATAACCAGTAAAACCAGAGATCTGGGCTGCAAACCCTACTAATAAGCATGTACAGATTTAAAATACACCCTTCTCTTAAAAAAAAGTAGGAAAATCCCAGTGAGAGAGCAAACTTTTAATAGGATATTAAATTTGGAATATCTATCAGTAATATCAGGTAAAGAATAACACAGTGAAGAAAGAATTATTCCCCCAAACAAGTATTTAATGTGCAGGGATTTTAGAGTTAAAGCTAAGCTTTAAAAATCCATAAACAGCAAGTATGGAAATATATAAGTAAAGTATCTAAGCAACTTTAACTCAACCCAAAGGATGACCAGTGACTTGGTCAAAGCAATGTATAATGCATGTGCTCTTGATAAAGTATTTTGCAGTATCCTGAGAAAGGTAACATGGGGGTCAACACCAAAGACACAGATGTTGCAGTAGTCAGAAAAAAAGAGATGCTATTAAATATATACAGTGATATACCATGCAGCCTATTGCTGTCCTCCATAAGCATACCTATCTTCAGTGGAGTATGTATGTGTGTACCTGGGAACAAAATATAAGTTCTGTATGGGCAATTCCTATATTGCTTAAAACTAACTTCATTTGATGACATGCCTCAGTGAATTCTATTTTAGCATGATAAAAGTAGAAGATTGTGTTTAGGAGCTTAGAACCTATTCTTTTGGGGTCTTATTTGTTTGGAATGCTGAGTTTATCCTGTGGCAATGTAGTTTTTTGTGTGTTCAGATTTGCTCTGAAAAGTTTGTTAGCGATAGTATTTGGTGTGTGTGTGTGTGGTTTTTTTGGGTTTTTTTTTTTTTGAGGACTTTAGTTTTATCTGAAGTTACAGCTGTGTTGATTGAGTGACAAGAAGAGGTTGAGGTGACTTATGCAAGGTGTCAGTGGCTGCAGCTAAATTTGAACCCAGAATGTTCTGGTTCTCAGCTCCTTACCAAGATTTATAGATTAAAGTGATTTCCAGACTAAGCAGTAATTGATTTAAGTATTTTAAAAGTTTATCAGTAGGAAGATTAAATATTTTCAATGTATGCTATACATTAGTTGTTTTCTAACCTGAAATGTACTTGAATAACAATGTATAGTCAGAAATATTGAATGATAGTATAGTAGGTATAGTCCAGCGGTGGATAAATATAGGCCCATGGGCTGCATCTGGTCTGCCAGGGTTAGGCCCTGATGTCCCCCACACTGCCTTATTTACCTCCACAGGTACTGGGGATCACAGCTCCCACTGATGCTGATCAGGTGAACCATGGTAAACTGCTGCCTTTTTATTGCCCACTTCTGGTATAGTCACTTATGGCAAGTATCTAAGAATAGGTACACCAAAATTTACTATTTGGGAGATATTTAGAAGAATGTATTAGCTTATGTAGATTATCCAGTGAAGTGGCTCCTGTAAATGTTACCACAAGCATTTGTTGTGAAGATCTCTGGGAAATTATTTTATTTGCATTTTAAAATATATTGTTCATTTCAGTTCTGTACAGAAACGGGGCTTCTGCCGTGTAAAACCGTTTTGACTGAAATTGATTATACATAGAAGACTTGACACATTTTGTCTTTTAAAAAAATACCAGAACAGAGCAGCTATAACTCCTATTTAAGTTCCTCCTGCTGATACTATTCTAGTGTACATTACAGACCTAGCTGTGCACTGATCAGTTTATCCACTGTGGAAATGCAGCCACCTCCAGGATGAAATAAGGATACTTTTTAAGTATATAGCATTATTGCACAACAGCTTAAGACAGAATTAAAACTTCAGAGGTCATTTAAGAAGAATTATAAGAGTATAAATTTCCCCAACGCACGGGGTTACTCTTGTGGTAGGGAAACTTAAATGATCATAAGTTGTCAGGATTTTAACTTTCTGTCATTCAAAAGACAGCATCTTCAATGTCCCATAATACCAAGCTATGGCTGTGGTTTCATACAGATTCAAAGGGAATAATTCGATCAGCTGAATTTTCAACCATTTCATGCATAATCTGGGTGTGCCTTTTTAAAATATGCTTTCCAAGTACTAACATGGTTTAACTCTACTTAACATTAACATGACTGGCTTGCTGCATAAATTGGTATTACTACCAAAATGACTTCAGTACTGTTATAATAATTATTAATTTGGGAGTTCAGCAAAAAGAAGTCAGACTCCTGATGTAGTAAATATATTTCATACATGGTTGATCTAAAATTTATAGATAACTTATGTATAATTCCTTTTTACGAAAGTATCAAGGGTACTAGAATGTCTCCTTGTGATCTATTCCAAGGGTTCAGTTAACAAAACATTATTTTCACTTGTTTGCAGAGTAGAATTGTCATAGATGATTCATACCATAGCAGGCCAAGTTGTGATCTGTCAGGGTTAGTGACAGAACCAAATCTGTCAGGGCGTTCACACACTTTAACCGTCTCTTCAAATGAGGTGAGTTTCAAAGTGTGTTTGTGTCTTGTTGATGTTACCATTCGTACTACAGACTGTTTATTCATATAACTGGTCATCTATAAAACCAAAATCACAGATATCTTTATCATCTTTACTGCTAACATAATTTCTCAACTAAAGAATCAGATTGTAAGGAGTTATTTTAGCCCTTGCTTCAGAATTTATAGTTAAATATACCTTGAATTGGTAGTAATGCTATACTGTAAATTACAATTATTAATTTAAAAAATATGTAACCCCCAAAATTTGAGTGGGTAAATGAAATTTGCAGCATTTTTCAACTTGCTTCACATCAGTGAATGTTTACATTTCTTATTCACATATGAGATTTTGAACTATTTAGATATATTTAATCTATTAAAAACATTCTGTGAGGTTACATAAATATTTGTCAGAGTTCTTTCTTGCAAAACTCGTTTTGTCCTCAGCTGAAATCTTAGAGTAAATCTAGTCTCTTAAACTCTTAAAAAAAAATCTGTTTAAAGGAACTATTAAGTAATTATGTTTTATAGAACAAACAAACAAAAGAACAAAAGCAATTGCAAAATTTGTACTTCAGTCATCTTTCAGATAGCACCTTCAAGCTAGCTAAACTGATAGTGATGTTTGAAGAGAAATTTTAACAGTAGGTCATGAATGATCTGATGCTATTCAATTAACTTGGTAAAGTGCATAAAATATATTAATCTTCAATGAGTGTCCCTGTGGGTGCTCCACGTCAGGTGTTTGTGTGCCCCTGCTGTGTTTATAGTCAGAGATTTGTAGTAGCAGTGGCTTGGTTGGCCGTGCATATGTGTCAGCATCTTATACTGCTCTGAGCAGCTATTCCACAAGCAGAGTCAACCATCCCCCAGTTCCTTCTCTACCTCCATTGACTTCGGTCAGAACAGCAGCAGCTCCCCCAGGAAATTGTTCTAGTTATCCCTTTCTCCCCTCGCCACTGGTGGACATCTGCCTATCAATCTAGAAGGGAGTCTCTGCCATGCCTGGCTCACCTACCTTGTAGACTGCCTGGACCAATCTCAGACAGCCATGCACAGTGTATCCATTGTCTGGGGGAAACTCGTGTTACTCAGAAGTGCCACAACTGCAAAAAATTGACAGTGAGAATAAGAAAAGTTAGGGATCTCACTCGCCAGGTAAAACTCATGAAGATGGAGAAATCCCGTCATAAAAACTATCTCTACCCTCAAAATTTGCCCGGATACCTTTGGCACCTAGATCACAAGGCACTTGGACCATCTGGTGCAGTGATGGCCTGAAGAACAAAAATCCTAGCTCGCAGGCAGGTACACATAGCAAATCTAAGCCACTGAGTGGTGAAATGGTGCCACCTACTGCACAAATACATGGCAGCAAGCCTACAGCACCAGTAACACGCCCCAGCCAAAACGTGCCTCCTCTGTTGGTATCATTCTTAGACATCCTGCAGTAGTTTGTCAGTCAGACCTCTTCATCACTTCTACTCTGGGTATGCCTCTCTTCAGCACCAATAGTACCCCCAGCCAGACCAAGGACAAGTATGACTAATGCTCCTGTGGGATTAGCCCCTTCTCTTTCCAGTGAAGGAGTGGCAGGGAAGAAGTGGCAGCAGGAATGTGCATTGCTAGCCATTCCTTGTTCAGACTTGGACCCTCATGGCAGTAGACCACAGTGTGGCAACTCCCCATAATGGTCTTTCCATCAAACTGGCTGTACTGGGACCTGCGGATATTGTATAGGGCCAAAATATTCATCCCTACAACCCATCTTACTAGCCAGTTACACATCTTTGCACATATGTCAACCTCTGTTGAACATGGTCCAACCAATAAAAGAACAATACAAAGCCAACTTCACAGAGGGCTCCCTCATTGCTAGATTGGCCTTCCAGGTTTCTTTGTTGCTGACACAGGGGTCCACTCCATTGCGACATCCATAGTCATTCAGAAGGTATCTTGCCTCCACCTTTCAGGTTTCCCCAAAGAAGTTCAGGTTATAGTTGAGGACTGACTTTGAAGGACAAAAGCTTTTTGCTGATAGTGTGGATGCAGCTATCTGCACCCTCACTCTTATGTCATCCTGAAAATCCTGGGAATATAGATCCCTGGGAACAAAAAAAACCCAGGCAGACCTTATGCCCATGCGCGTCTGTGCTGCCCCATGTGCCCTACCTCAAAGATTACATGACCAGCACCATAAACAATGCCAGACAAGATGCCAGTAACCCCCAGAACAGTCAATGATGTATCAACCACCCACTTCTAAACAAGCACTTTCAAGTGTTGGTCGAGGGCACAAGAACACCACATATTTCATTGATACACTCCACCCTATTTGGGGACTGCCTGACACCTTTCTACCAGGTTTGGGCAACCATTACATCATACAGGTAGGTTCTGGAAATCATACAGCATATTCTGTCCCCTTTACCTCTGTCCCACCTATCCATCTCTCTTCAGGGATCCATCTCACAAGCACCTGTTAAAGCAGAAAATAAACCATTTCCTGCCTCCAGTGCAGTAGAACCCTGCCTGCCGAGCATAGAGGAAACACAAGAAAACAAGCAGATGAAAAGTCATCTTGGACTTGCTTAAATTAATAAGTTTGCCAGAACACAGTGCTTCTAAATGATCACCCTAGCCTCCATAATTCTGGCATTGGAGAAGGGAAATTGGCTCTCGGCCTTCTTCCTCTAGGACATGTATTTCCATTTCACTATTCATCCCAAGCACAGAAAATTCCTCTGTTTTACACTTGGGAACTTCCACTACCAGTACAGTATATGCTCCTTTGGATTATCCACGGCCCCATGGGTATTCTACAAAGTTATCACTTTGGTTACATCATATTGTCACAAACAGGATGTGATTAGATTTCCCTGAATAGATGACTACCTGCTGAAAGCTCCAGCATACCAGGATATAGCAGATGACCTTCACCTCACTACACCCCCGTCAACAAAACTAGGGTTACAAATCAACTTTCAGAAAGCAACCTTAATCCGAGCAAAACAGTTGGATTTTATAGGGGCATGCCTCGACTGCAGCATGGTATCAGCATCACTGCCTCAACAATTTACTGCCTTAATGAACCCCATTACAGCCATAAAAACAGCACACATACATCTGCCAGAACGTGCCTAGAACTCCTAGGGCAAACATTTGTGACTATGTGCGTTATGAAACACACCAGGCTTCATGTAAGGTGTTTACAAGCCTATCTCTGTGCTTTCTATACGCCTTGTAGGCACTCTATCCACAGAGGACTGATAGTGCCTAGCACATAGTGGACAAATCAAACAAACATTTGCATAGGTGTCCATTTTAACACTTCTTTTGTGGGATGAGGAGCACACCTGTTTGAGAATACCATCCAGAGCTGATGGTTCCTGGCAGAAACCATGCACCACATGATTCTACTGGAGTTTTCAGCAGTCCAAAATGCATTCCACCATTTTCTGCCCTGCCTTAAACAATAGGACTATACAGATCCTCATGGACAACTTGGTCACTGTGCTTTACATAAACTGCCAAAGAGGGGGCCCCATGTTACCCAGTCTGTGTGCAGAGCAGTTCATCTTTGGGACTGATGCATCTCGAACAACATAGATCTTATGGCATCCTACCTACTGGGAAGCCAGGATGTCATAGTGGATGACCTAAGCAGAAACATCTCTCAAGTGCATGAATGAAATTTGGACCCAGGAATTCTGACAGTTATTTTCCAACAGCGGGCCCTTCCCTCAGTAGATTGCTTTGCAACATTCCATAATGTCAAATGCTCACAATACTTCTCCCAGGCAGGACTTGGACAAAATTCCCTGGGGACCACCTTTCTTGAAATGGGACATCCCTCTGATGAATGCTTTCCCCTTTCTCCCTCACCCCAAGTTCACTATTGAGGCATGTCCTTCAGAAGATCAAAAAGGATAAATCCAGAGTAATCTTAATTGCATTAACATGTCCCGGACAAATCTGGTTTCCATACCAGAGCCAGATTGCCACAAGACCACAATATACCATTCCCTTCATGCCTCACCTATTCACACACAGTGTGGAATGCCTCCTTTACCCAACATTCTGATTCTCTGTCTTAAGGCATGCATAATCTATGGCTGATTAACGTATTCTGTTCCAGGGAAGTATAGGATATCTTGCTGAATAGCCAACAACTCATGTGAAAAACATATGTACACAAAAGGAAATACGTTTTCCGATGGTGCCAGGACAAACAAGTTACCCTGCGATTTGCTTCACTGCCCAAAATATTCCAATTCATGCTACAAAGGCCTGACTTTTTGATTAGTTCACTCAGAGTGCACTTTCCTGCCACTTTTTCACTCCAAGGTTGATAGACTAAATGTCTTCACTCACCCTTTCACAAAATGCTTTCTCAAAAGCATACTGAATATTTATCCTACACTGAAAGACCCAACTCCAGTGAGGAACCTCAGCCTCATTTTCCGTACTCTTATGGGCAAACTCTTTGAACCTATAGCTACCTGCTTGTTTTTGCACTTGTTTTTGGAGCTTATCTTCCTAGTAGTGATCATGTCGGCAGGGCGGGTGGGAGAAGTGGTTGCCTGGATGGTAAACCAGTCTTACACCACGTTCAAGATAGGGATTATCCGATAAGCAAATGCAAAAATACATTGACTATTTGATTAGTCAGTTACTCGCAATTTAACATCCCTTGTTCAAGAACAAGATAATCTTTGATTGACATCCTAAATTCATAGCCAAAGTGGCCTCTATCCTTCCATCTCAACCCACCCATCTGCTTGCTGTATTCTTCTCTAAGTCATATGCTAACATCACGGCGGTGTCCCTTCACATGCTAGATTTTTGTAGAGAGCTCATGTTCTGTATAGAAAGAACAAAGAGGTTCAGAAAATCCTCCAGATTATTTGTGCATCAGTAGCCTTTGTCAAAGATATGCCTATCATTGACATTTGTAAAGCAGTTAGTAGGGCATCATTTCATTCCTACACATTGAAGCAACAGTCAGCTGCTGATGTTCACTCTGGTCAGTCGGAAGCATACATTAAGCAACTCCAAAGCCTTTCCCCTTCACTGAGTCAGTTGAGTCTACAGTCAACTACAGTAGAGCACTCACAGGGACACTCCCTGAAGAAGAGAAAATTACTCTCCTGTGCAGTAACTGAGGTATTTGATATGGTTGTTTCATTGGGGTGCTACACTATGGGAGCAGGCTGGGGATGAAATAACACCTAAAGGTGCATGAGTTGGGTGGAGAAAGGAGTTGACTCTGACTCCTTCCTCTATAGCAATGGAGGACATGACAGAACACAAAAATACTTTCAATATATAGAGGAGTCAGTGAAGAGTGGTAGTACTGGGGAGCTCTGCAGACTAGAAGCAGTGAAGCCAGTCCTGCATATTGAGCTTCCTAGCTCCTCAAATGGCTTGATAGTGAACTGGCTGCCATCCAGCATACAGGTGCTCCTCTCTTCCTCTCTTGGGAACCTTTTGATCTATTACTGGTGTCCCACCATCCCCTTACAGGTACATCTTCAGCTGAACCCTCTGTTTTTGGTTCAGTCACTCCCAGGATTGCCCAGATGCTTTAGGGTGGGGAAAGTAGTTCTCCCTTGTCTCCGTGCTCTACAGCGGTCTTGGATCCTGTTCTATGAAACAGCAATCATCTTTTTCTTCAAGTAAGAACTACTTTCCCAGCAACGGCTCCTGTGATTCGCTTCACCCCGTTGATGTACAAACAGCCAGGGATAGCACTTCTGCCTATGCAAAAGAGAGGATCAGATACAGATTCGTAAATATTAAAAATTAACATACCACTAGGTTTCTTTTCTTTTTTTTTAAATGGGCATTTGCTCATTGTGACAGCCTCTCTTTTTGCTGCTTCTCTATTTCCATTAAAAGTCCAGCCATGCTTTAATCCATTTCCCTCAGTGAAAGTATAGGAAAACAGCTATCATTTACTGACTGGTTGGGGCGAAGTGGCCCGGGGAAGCTGACAACAGTCAATCTGACCTCATCATCCTGTAGGGTGACTGTGTGTTGTGGGCCGAATCCCCGCTGACTTCAGTGGCAGCCAGGGCAGCCACTGCTAGCGCCCTGGGCCAAGACATGGTGGAGTGGAGAGGGCCCATGTCCCCCTGCTATCCCACATATTGTGTGGCAGTCTCCCCCTCTCTCTTGCCAGTGGCCTGTTGTTTACGGGCCTCCCCTGCCCTGCACTAGGGTCTGGGGCCTTACTAACTATGAGACTGTGTTTGCTTTGCTGCCCCGCCCTGAAACAGGGCCTGGGGCCTTACAAACTAGGGAACTGCTAAATGTCATTGTTTGCCTGGTCTACACTGTACTCAGGACCCAGGGTTTGAAGGGGACTGCTGGACATTTATTTACAGGCCCAAGCTCAGGTCTGGGACCCAGGACTAAATCAGCCAGCTTACAGCCCCCCATTTGGTCACCTTAACAGCTTTGCATTGCACAATCGAGGATTCTTGGTATTTGCTCACTCTACAGATTTAAAATTAATTAAAGTTCTGGGAAACCTCTTCCCTGATATAGCCTTGGTGCAGGGCATCAAGGTATCAATCAACACTGCATGTATGAGTTGAACAGACACTGCTAATGAAAATCTCAGATCAAAGGTGCATGGGATGAATGCATATTGAAGTAGAGCCATCATGGGGGACACATCTCAATGAACTACCAGGTTGGACCTCTAGTCTGGCGCACACTGGTTCGGCAACATCCATGGTCCAGATATCCACTTATCATGGGCCAGATGTCCACTTATCATGGGTGTGGCCAAGTTTCCTGTGATCCCATATAGTTTGTTTACAGCCACCAGTCCTGGATCTCAATGTTCGGTGCTGTTATTTAGTTCTGATTTACCCTAAAATGTTTTGTAAGAGCCCAGTAAGCAGTGGAAGTGTTGGTAATGCTGCTCAACAATATTGACCACCTGTGTGGTTCGGCAAATTCCCTGGTTCAGCACTGGTCAGTTCCTGAGGGTGCTGGTCTAGGAAGTTCAACCTGTAGTTACTGCTCACAGTGACTAACCATCACCACCTCCCATTCTTTAAGCCTTCCCACACCATAAATTAAGTTTTTCAATTTAGGGTTTGACAAAGCCCTGGCTGGGATGATTTAGTTTGGGTTGGTCCTGCATCAAGCATGGGGTTGGAGTAGATTACTCCTGAGATATCTTCCAAACATAATCTTCTGAGAGTCTTTTAATCACATTTATTGCTGCATTATAAACTCTGTTAAATTACAAAAGGCTAACATTCTGTTTCCCCACCTCCTCAATATTCTTTAAAGAAATTTTAGCTATTGTTTTCTTTCTTCTACCCGCCCCCCCCCCCCTTGCTTTCACTGTGTGATAATGAAAAATAAAAACGTGTATAGGGTCAGAAACCTCTGACTTTTGTAAAGTGGGGGCTGTATTGTATTGTTTGTTTTAGGGCAGAAGCTGTTTTTAGCCCTAATTTCTCCGGTATGTATGTAATACATGTTCAAAAACCCTATACATTTTTCTCAAGGGGACTAAAGTTGGCTTAACTATGCTGCTTGAGGTTTGCATTTTTCATAGCCCTAATTTTTCCAACCTAATTTTCTAGTATAAACCAGGCCTGAATCTGACAATTTGAGTCAGAAATTATAATCTTAAGGGGTGGAGAGTGAAAGACCTATTGGCACCAAAGAGCAAAGAGTTTTGGAGGAACAGAAAATAAGATATAACAAGTAAATAAGATTATTTTACAAATTATTTTATGTAATAAGCAAATAAGTAAGGAGCATAATACTGTAATGTTAACATGTCATTTTTTAATAACAAAGGAAAGCATATGAGCCAGCTTCTGGCTCTCTTGGGGTATTCTAGAGAGAAAAGCAGCTGGAAAGAAGCTGGATCTGGCCAGCTGGGAATTCTGTTGATGTGGGGGAGCTTTGAGCAGGCATAATCAGTGTTAAGTGGCTTCTGCATTGCAACACTAGCATAGGGGGTGGGTCTAGGTTCGGGAATGATAATCTGAGGATATCACTGAGGCTACATCTACACTACAGGCTTCGTGCACAAGAAGCCTTTTGCTCTAGAGTTTTTGTGCAAAATCTTTTTGCACAAGAGCACGTCCACACGTCAAAGCACACCGCAAAAGCGATGTTCTTTTGCGCAAGAGAGCGTCTACACTGCTGAAACAAAATACAGGACTATGTAGCACTTTAAAGACTAACAAGATGGTTTATTAGGTGATGAGCTTTCGTGGGCCAGACCCACTTCCTCAGATCAAATAGTGGAAGAAAATTGTCACAACCATATATACCAAAGGATACAATTTAAAAAGATGAACACATATGAAAAGGACAAATCAAATTTCAGAACAGAAGGAGGATGGGGGGGAGGTAAATGTCTGTGAGCTAATGATATTAGAGGTTATAATTGGGGAAGCTATCTTTGTAATGGGCAAGATAATTAGATTGTTTATTCAGACTCAGGTGTAAAGTGTCGAATTTAAGCATGAATAACAGTTCAGAGAATTCTCTTTCAAGTGCAGTCTTAAAAGGCTTTTGAAGCAGGATGCAGGTAATTAAGTCATTGAGACAATGTCCTTTCTGGTTGAAATAGCAAGAAACTGTTTTTTCTTTGTGATTCTGTCTAATATCTGTTTTGTGGGCATTGATCCTTTGGCGAAGTGTCTGAGACGTTTGTCCAATGTACATAGCAGACGGACACTTTCGGCACATGATAGCATAAATTATATTTCTGGATGTGCAGGAATATGTGTTCTTGATCTTATAACTCACTTGGTTAGGTCCAATAATGGTATCAGCAGAGTGAATATGTGGACAAAGTTGGCAACGGGGTTTGTTGCAAGGGAAGGTACCAGGGTTGGTATTAGTGTGGTATGTCCTGTGGTTGTTGGTAAGAATCATCTTGAGGTTAGGCGGTTGTCTGTAGGAGACTATGGGTCTGTCTAAGGAGCCTCTTGGAGTTTAGTATCCTGTTCCAGTATAGGCTGTAGTTTATTGATAATGTGTTGGACAGGTTTAAGTTGGGGGCTGTAAGTGATGACAAGCAATGTTCTATTGTTGGTTTTCTTGGGTCTGTCTTGAAGTAGATGGTTTCTAGGTATTCGTCTGGCTCTTTCAATTTGCTTTTTTATTTCTCCGGGAGGGTAGTTGAGGTTTATAAATGCTTGGTAGAGATCCTGAAGTTTCTGGTCTCTGTCAGTGGGATTAGAGCAGATGCGGTTGTATCGAAGGGCTTGGCTATAGATGATGGATCGTATGGTGTGTTCTGGATGGGAGCTGGAAGCATGTAGGTAACTGTATGAGTCAGTGGGTTTTCTGTAGAGAGTGGTGTCTAATTTTCCATTGCTGATTTGTACTGTGGTGTTCAGGAAATGGATCTCTCGTGTAGAATGGTCCAGGCTGAGGTTGATGGTGGGGTGTAGGTTGTTGAAATCTCTGTGGAATGTCTCCAGCGTTTCTTGGCCATGCGTCCAGATCATAAAGATGTCATCGATATAGCGTAAGTAGAGAAGGGGTAAAAGGGGACGGGAGTTGAGGAAATGTTGTTCTAGGTCAGCCATAAAGATATTAGCATACTGTGGGGCCACTGCTGGATGCTCTTGTGCAAGAAAGCTCTGATGGCCATTCACAGAATGGCCATCAGAGCACCTGTGCTTTTTCCATAGGGGTTTCTTGTGCAAGAAACCCCTCTGGAGTGTCCACGCTGGCCTTTTTGCACAACAGCTGTAGCACTAAAAGCAGTTATGCCTCAGAAAAGGAGGCTTACCTACAGTGGAAATAGCCCTCCCTTCTGCCGTTTAACTGCCCATTTAATTGCACAAGACCTCATTTGAGGTGTGGACGTTTCCAAGGTTTTTGCGCAAAAACATTGTAGTGTAGACATAGCCTGAGTGTCAGCACCTTTGAGTGTTGCCATCAGGAGTAGGTTAGGCCAGCACAGATCTTCCCTGGGAACTACATAGTTATAACAGACAACCTCAGGGACCTGCTTTCCCCTGTTGCATTAAGTGGACACTTAGTATATCAGAGAATCTCGATCAGTTTATCTATCTGAAATATATCAGCCTAAGTACTGGTGTTCTGGAATGACAACAATATGATTCTCAGAAGGGTAGCCCTGTTAGTCTGCAAAAACAATGAGGAGCCCTTTGGCACTTTATAGACTAGCAGATGTATTTGGACATAAGCAGTTGGGCATCTGACAAAATGGTTTTTAATCCACAAAAGCTTATGCCCAAATAAATCTGTTAAAGTATGTCTACACTCGCAGCCTAATTCGAAATAGGGCTTCAAATGTAGGCATTCGAAATTGCAAATCAAGCCTGGGATTTAAATATCCCGCGCTTGATTTGCATCTTCCTAGCCGGGCACCATTTTTTTTTAATTGACAAGACCGAACTAACTGCTCGCGTCTACACACGGCTGTGAAACGGCCGTTCGAAATAAAGCCCTATTTTGAACTACCTGTTAAACCTCATTGCAGGAGGAATAATAGGTAGTTCGAAATAGGGTTTTATTTCGAACGGCTGTTTCACTGCCGCATGTAGATGCGGGCAGTAAGTCCGGTCTTGTCAATTTCAAAAAATGGCACCCGGGAGTGTGACCTGGGGTACAGGTGCAGGGGTTTTGGTTGTGACCTGGGACGGAGGATTGGGGTGCAGAGTCTGGAAGGGATATGGGTGCAGGAGAGAATTCTTGTGTGGGGGAGAGGTGTACGAGGAGGGAGTGCAGGATCTGGGAGGGGGTTGTAACCTGAGTCAGGAGTGCACGAGGTGATGCAGGGATTTGGGCTATGACCAGGGATAGCAGAGTGGGGTGTAAGGTCTTGGAGGGGACTGTAACCTGAGGGGGGGTAAGCTAAGGGGTGCAGTGTCTGGGAAAGTGTCTGAAGGCTAGAGCAGGGATGCAGAAAGTTTGGGTTACATGGGGTGGGAGACAGAGGGAGCAGAAGGTTAGGGGAGGGAAGGAAAGGGCTCGGTTGGCAGAGGTAGGCTCTGGCTGGGAGACCTTACCTGGATGGCTCCAAGCCAGCAACCCTACCTTCCACACTCTTGTACAGCTCATAGTAGCTACAGGGGCCATGTTTGCTGCTTTGAGCCTGGGGGAAGGGGCACTTCACATACTGCCTGTCCTGTAGCAACAGGCAGCGGCTATTGACTGGAAACGACCAGTGGGAGCTGCTGGGGGTGGAAGCAGTGAGAGAAGCCTCTGCCCCCTGCTTCCAGGCTCTCAGCATTCACAGCAGCATATGGCCCTGCAGCCAGCTTTCCTGAGTGTCGCCTTTCCCCGCACTGCTTCCTCTGACAGTTAAACTTTCACACCCCTAGTTGACACATACAAGAAGGTCTCTCAATTTTACAAAATAGCTTCAAAGCTTCAAAGCAGTGTTGTGTGAAATACTCAATGTACTGGATTTTTCTACCTCAGATGTCAGGCAGTAGTTTCCTGAAGTTCAGAGAGAAAGTCAACTGTACAAACTACTAATGGGATTAAGTATCAGAGGGGTAGCCGTGTTAGTCTGAATCTGCAAAAGTGACGAGGAGTCCTGTGGCACCTTATAGACTAACATAAGTGTAGGAGCATAAGCTTTCGTGGGCAAAGACCCACTTCGTCAGATGCATGTAGTGGAAATATCCAGAGGCAGGTATAAATATGCAGCCCAGGATCAGGCTGGAGATGACGAGGTGGATCCAATCAAGGAGGATGAGGCCCACTTCTAGCAGCTGATCTGGAGGTGTGAATTCCAAGAGAGCAGAAGCTGCTTTTGTAGTTAGCAAGACTGTGAATGGCTTGCTAACTACAAAAGCAGCTTCTGCTCTCTTGGAATTCACACCTCCAGATCAGCTGCTAGAAGTGGGCCTCATCCTCCTTGATTGGATCCACCTCGTCATCTCCAGCCTGATCCTGGGCTGCATATTTATACCTGCCTCTGGATATTTCCACTACATGCATCTGACGAAGTGGGTCTTTGCCCACGAAAGCTTATGCTCCTACACTTCAGTTAGTCTATAAGGTGCCACAGAACTCCTCGTCACTTTTACTAATGGGATTGGAAAAGGATTTTTTTTAACCAGTTTTGAAAGCAATATATTTCCGAGTACCAGAGTTCAGGATTCCTCGATCTGATGCTGTAACGCAAAATATATATTAGTAGGACACGTGCTCCAGATGTTTGTGACGCCAAGAGACTCCAAAACAAAACTAACCGCTCCTCTCCCCAAACTTTATTCTAACTGCATGTCCGGTACATGGTGACTAAAATTCTGGCTAAAGTTGCATTATGCAACTAACACTATGCGATTTATGAACTAAATGCATTATTCAGAGACATTTTCATATTTGATTGTGTTTATCAACAATGAATACAAACATGATTAAAGCAAACAGCTATTGGGAATTCTAATTTTGGGGATAATTTTTGCAAAGTATGAACAGGTTTACTTAACACCTATTTTCCAGGCCACCTGAATGTGTTCACTTAGGGAGAACCATGAGCACAAAAAAAACTGCTTGTTATACTATTGATTGCAAGTCCTATATAGGTCCAGAGCAACTTTTAAAACTTTAAAATCAATTTACTTAAATTTAGATCAAAATAAAACATTTATAAGTTTTATATTTAACTTTCAAGTTCAGAATTGATTGTAAATTGATTTTGTGTGATAAAATTGCTAAAATTATATTGAAAAAACTTTGGTACCCAAACTCAGTCAATAACTGAAATTTGATGTACAGTTAAATTGGAGAAATGTTTCATTTTAAACTAGTCACTGTATTTTTCTTTATTGGTTAGGCACTAGAGGATGATTGTGTAGCAACAGGAAAACAAAATCAGTGGCACAGTAGACCAATTTCTGAGTGGACGACACAACAGGTATGCCATTGGTTAATGGGGATGAACATGGAGCAATATATTACAGAGTTCACCGCCAAGAATATAGATGGACAGCAATTAATGCTGCTTGACAGTGATAAGTTGAAGGTAAGTAGTTAGCCCCATGTGTATTTGTAATTTATAAATATGTGTGGAGGTTTTGTCTGACCATTCATATACTTCATTTAAATATAGATGAATTCTGTTCTGTTCTCTTTTTGTGAGTGACAGTTACTGCTGTGTGCTTGCTATGGTGGAGTACAGGATCACTTAGTGAATTACATCAAATTAAAGGTGACGTAAATCAAAACAATTATGAAAAGGATACAATAAAATGAAAGAACAAATGAAACAGTTGTTTCTTAGTGGCAATGTGTTAAAATGCAAAACAATTAATATGCAAAACAATTAATACCCAAATGGGATTTGTGTGTTTTTTCTCAAGTGGCAAAATAGGTCCTGACTCACTCTCATACATTGAACTGGAGCATACTATGCTGAAATTTGTTTTTCATCCAGATCCACAGCTCTTAGATGAAAATTCGGCCCTCTTTCCCTAAGACAGGACTGGGTATAATACGGTCCATGGGCCAGATTTGGCCCTCCAAACCTCCAGATCCAGCCCATGAAGGCAGAGGGAAGCCCCAGGCAGGCTTCCAGACTTGACCCGCAGCCCTGAGCGCCATGCACAAATGCAACTGGAAGGGCTCTGTTTCTGTTTTAAAACTGGTGGGGAAGAGGGAAGTTTTAGGAGCTGCTCTGCCCCTAGTACATTCCCATTGACCAGTTTCTAGCAGAAACCAGCCAATGGGAGCTGCTTCTTGAACTAAGAGGCAGCTAAGAAGAATCACGCCCCCTCTCTTGGAATCAGTTATTCATGATGCACATGGCCTGCCAAGCAAGCAGGCTGGCTGGGAAACATTTTAACTTCTGCAGGCAGGCAAGCAGGCTAGTTTGGCAGCTGGCAAGTAAGTCTCTTAGCCACAGCCTTCTTCTGGCATCCCAGCCTTTTCCTGCCCCAACTCTTCCCCCCTCCCCCAAACATACCCAAACCCTCTCTGTCCCCCTCCTACACCCATACCCCCTCCCAGATCTGGTATTCCAATCTCCTGCCCCAGATCACAGTACTCTCCTATCCTAGGTTACATCCGAAACCCCTGCACTCCAGTCGCCTGCCCTAGGTCACAACAGCCTGCTTCATCCCAACTCCCTCTCAGACTCCAGTCTCCCTCCTGCACCCCAAGCGCCCTTCTGCACCTAACCTCCATCTCAGACTTCGCATCTCCTCCATTAATATCATGGAAGAGTATGGCCCTCGACCACTTTCCAAAATCTTGGAGTCGCCCCTAGGGTTGCCAGATGGTTTCAACAAAAATACTGGACACACTTGACATTACATCACAATCTACATTACATCTTATTTAGAAAATACTGGAGATTTATATTTTCTCATTTATATTTTCTCACTTTGTTTCCTGAACAGAAAGCTCAAATACTGAAGTGTCTGGTTCAAAACCAGAGACCTGGCAACCCTAGTGTTCTCTCTTCTTCCTCCCTCCCCCCAATAAAAAATTATTGTCCACCTCTACACTAAGATCTTACTACTTTCTGATTTGGCTGTTGTTGAACAGCCTACTGTGATTTTTTTTTTTTAAGAGAAGCCCTTCCTTGCACGATTTCTTGATATATATCTGGGTTTAAAAAATACAGTTAGAGACAACCAGCTGCCACCTTGAGGTAGTCATTTTCCCTCTGATAATTGCATGCTATATGTCCAGTCCAGTTCTTCTTTGTTCATGCATGCTACTGGAGTGCTTTTGGATTGTCAAGGTATTATGCTAAAAGATTTCTCAGAATTCAGTATAGTTGGAAATCAAAATCTAGTGATTAATAGCAGGATTAGAAAATCTTTTTATGAAGGAAAAATGTAGCTCTGTGTACCTTTAACTTTGCCTTTTTAAATACATCTGCTTCTTGGAATAGATTTGCAAGTCTAAGTTTCCTGAAATTTTAACATAGAAATGTTTCTTTGGACAATAGAGAAAGTGATATCCATTAACTTAACAGATAAATGTAACTATGTTTGGGAAGTGTGCTTCAAGCAGTCATTTTCACAGTGTTCCACTGGGAGTTCCCCAATATAAAATAACACTATTATCAGTTTCAGAAGGGTAGCTGTGTATTAGTCTGTAACTGAAAAAAATTAAAAAACAATGAATAGTTCTGCAGCAGTTTAGAATCTAACAAAACATGTAGATGATATCATGAGCTTTCATGGGCACAACCCACATTTTCAGATGAATGGAGTTAAGAAGTATAGGATACTGAAATCAGATGCTGCCCTCTGCTGATCAAAAATTGAAATGCATTCTACTCACAAATGTTATTGTTCCTATTAATACAATAGTGTCATTAAAGAAGATGAAATGTATAAACACCTTGCAGGTTAAAATTATGGAAGATGTTTTCAGTCTTACTACTCCTACCTTTAATATTATAGTAGTTTCAGTTGCCTAAAAAGTACCTTGCTTGGGGCAATTTTACTCTAAATTTTAAGTAATGAACATGCTTTTGCAAACTAAGACTAGTGGTAATGCTTCTATGAATTTATTTAGAAGTCTAATGAATTTTTTTAAAGGGGACTGCAGTGCTTGGGTTTATGCTGTGCTAAAGTATAAGAACCTGGGAACAAAATTTAAAAGAAAGAGACTATAGAGAAGTGTAACTGTCAGGTATACAGGGAAAATAGACTAGAGAGAAATGTCTGTACCTTTTCTAAGGCTGGGAGGGGACACTGCTCCAGGGCAGAGTGGGAAACTCAAATCAAGGGCATGAGGGCCAGATCTGGGGGCTGTGAGCTGGGGCCAAGGATGACTCTGCTCGCAGCCCTGCCCCCTACCATGGCCCCAGGCTGGGAAAGATGTGGCAAGTGGCTAAGATTGAGGGTGGAACTGGCAGTAGAGCTGTGCCAAGGGTGGAGGATAAGGGATTGGAGCAAAGCTGGGGACAGGGAGTGGCTAGCTGTAGCTTCCTTCCTGCCCCTTGTTGGGGCTGGCTTGACTCTACCATGCTCTCCTCCCCACATCATTCTCCTCTTTCCCCTCACGCCATGGGGATACAGCCCTCTGTTTGGGGACTTCTACTTTTAACACATGCCTTAATTGACAGGGAGAACGGTGGCAGTGTCAACAGAAGGGGAAAATGGAGGCAATTTAAGAAGGAGCTTAGGTGTTTGGTTTTGGCCATATTGAGTTTAAGCTGATAGCAAGATATCCAAGAGGGTCACATGTGTGAGGGAGATTGAAATATAGTACTGGTTGCAAAGAAAGAGCAGAGCTTTTTGAAGAATCACAAGAATGATACTTAATGCTGTGTAAATGGATGAGCTCACTCAGAGTAAAATGAGAAGAACAAAGACCTACGGCAGGGATGGGGAGCCATTTTATGTCAGGGGCTGCTGACCCATATAAAAATCTGTCAGTGGCTGTACAAAAGTGAGAAGCGAAGGAAAAAAACCCACACTGATGTGGTTCTGACAGAAGCAGAAAGACACACATTCACACCAGAGCCTACGGGGCCTGGACTAGTAGATTTTATGAGTTGCCCCCTAGCATCGGGGGTGAGGCCAAAAATGAGGGGTTCAGTGTGTGGGAGGAAGCTGCGAGGAAGGGGTTGGGAGGTCAGGGTTAGGGATGTTAAAATGTGGTTATTTTACTAATCGAGTAGTTGATAGAATTTTTATCAATTACTCGATTAGTTGGTAGGGGAAGGCAGTCAGCTTGGGCCGGGACCAAACCTCTCTACAGAGCTCTGCAATTTAAAATGCAGTAGGAGCTGGGCAGCCTGTCCCCTGAGCTCCTACTGTATTTTAAAACTGCAGAGCCATAGAGGGGTTTGGTCCCAGCCCCTGTGTGAGCAGGGACTGAGCTGGCCTGCCTGGCTCCTATTGCCTTTTAGATCAGATCTGCCCAGGCTCTGCATTTAAAACATAGTATGAGCTAGGCAGGTAGGCAGCTTGGTTCAGTGCCAGCTTGTGCCAGAACCAAACCCTGCTATGTGTCTGCAATATAAAACGCAGTAGGAGCTGGGGGGCAGGCTGCAGGCAAGTTGGGACCTTCCGCAGACAGGGTCTGTTGCCGGAGCACCCTCCCCTGCTTCTCCCCCTCCCCCCGTTGCCTCTGCAGCAGCGACGGGGGGCAGACGGCACCACAGTGACAGTATTGAGGGGGAACCGACTTTTAAGCTGGTCCCCCCAGCACTAGTTTCTGCTTCCTCCTCCCTCTGGCTGCCTCTGATATAGAGGCGGCAAGGGGGTATGTGGAATGCGAGTAGTCGAATTGACTACCCAATAAGCCTAGACTTATCAGGTAGTCAACTAGTCCACTACTCGCTTATATCCCTAGTTGGGGTAGGAGGGAAATGGGGACAATGCTGGTGTGGGGTCCAGTGCTGGGGGTGGGGTGCCCTGAGCCTCACGGGCTGGATCCAGGCAAGCCAGTGGCCGAATCCAGCCCGTGCCTTAGGTTCCCTACTCCTGACCTAAGGACTGAGTCCTGGAGAACCCTCTCTGAATGGGCAGTGAAGGAACAGGCTGAGGTCTACAGTAGAATTTCTACATTACACAGCTGTATTGATATAGCTGTGCCACTGTAGTGTTGCTACTGCACGTTGTATGCCAATGGGATAGAGCTCCTCTGTCAATGTCATTAATCCATCTCCCTGAGCAGCAGTAGCTATGCCTCTGGGAGAGCTTCTCCTGCTGACAGTGCTGTGTACACCGGCACTTAGGTCAGTGAGACTTACAGTGCTTAGAGGGTGGCTTTTCCAAATCCCTTATTTAGTTACACCAAAATAAGTGCTACTGTATGTGACCCGAGACATAGGAGATTCAGGAGCAATGAGGATGGAGTATTAAGAAGGGCATGATCAAAAGTAGGGATGTGAATGCATAACCTTAACAGTGGGGTTAATGGTTAACCATTACCTGGGAGCAGGCCCCTGGCCGAGGCCTGCTCCAACCCAGTTGTGACAAATGCAGGGGCGCTAACCCTCCCCTGTTAAATCGTTAATCGGTTAAACTTAACATTTAACGAGTTAACTAATTAAATGGCATTTTACATCCCTGATCAAAAGCAACAGAAAGGTATAAAGAGTAGAACTAAAGACGTGAGGTTTGGGGAGGGGCGAGATTAGTAGATCATTTCAGTAGAATGGAGAAGAAAAAAATACTGAAAGGGCTGAAATAAAGAGCTGAAGGGGGGGATTATATACAGCAGTTGTAGGCTGCATTGCTGAAAAGTTGAGGTGACTAGGAGAGAGAGGGTGAAGCTCTTGGAGAGAAACTCTTGTGGGATGTGTGGTGGTGTTTGAGGATTGTAGAGAATAGTGTGGGCTTGCATTGTAAAAGGAATCAAAGGGCAATGAAAAGCTAAAAAAAGGTTTAGGAAGGGAATGAGAATGGAGTAGTGCAATAGAAGTGATTGGTATGGGCTCACGGGAAATTAGGGTTAGTGCCGGCAGGGGAGTAAAATACATGTTACTAAAAAACCAGATTTTTAAACAGAAAATAAAAATCTCTTCAGTTACTTAGATCTCACCATTATGTTGTCTTTTCAACTTCATTCATGATAATGTCTTCAAGAGCAAACAGAACCTTAATTTCCAAGGTAAAGTCACCTCAGAAAAAAATACTTCAATTTTTTTAAGGGGTGAGGGCTTGGAATCTTTGAGCTTCCCCCTTTTTGCTTCTAATGAAATGATTTAAAAAATGGACATAAATGCGCTTTTCCTTAATGTGTCTTGAAACCATTTTTTAAGTTGGATTTTGGCTTTTTTTTATTACTTTGCCTTAGCGGTGTTAAAATTTGCACCAGAGTGGGGGCATGCACCTTTGATTTTACAACATCAGGTGCTAAAAAGTCAGCCTTAATAATTTTGACCTTGTCTCCTAGTGTAGACATGCCCTTGGTTTCATGTACTTCACTGAACCTCCAAGAATTGTACGTGACTTGATCTTAAGTTGCTTGTTAGATTCCTGCAAGTTTGTTTCATGGGTATTTTTCTCAATCGACTAAATACCATAGGTCATTAGTTCCCAACCTTTTTAATACCATGAACTGGCAAACCCCTTCACAAACTTTTGGCAGACAGGTAGCATTTTATATGCAAATAATAAATATGCAAATAAAATGTTGTTGGTCTGCCAAGGGGCCACTGCAGCAGCCACCCATCACATGTTGGCTGCTGGAACTGAAGCTGGCTGCTCTGCGGTGGCTCCGGGGCCAGGGTATGCCCCGGCCGCCAAACCCACCACAAACAGCTGCCTCAGGTACAGCAGCCATCTACCATGTGGCAGCTGCTGAAGCTGGCTGCTGTGCAACAGCTCAGAGGGCCCCGGGGTGTACCCCAGCTCTGTCTCCCTGAGCTGCTGCAAAGAGCTGGCTTCAGCTCTGGCAGGGCCCAGCAGTTTGCAGCCATAGGTGATTGATATGAGTTCAGCCACATTTTCAGTAAAGGAACTGGGGAAGTAGGAATACAGTAACAGCAGTCAGTGTATGTAAAATGCAGCTGTATCAGGGGAGCCAGAGATAAGAGTTTAGTTTGATTTTATTAGAAAGTCTCAGATGGTTTACTTCCTGTGAAACATGCTATTCATAATACAAAAGCTGCCCATCTCCCTTGCTCCCGTTTCTCAGCAAGGTATCCATCATATTACATTAAAAATAAAAGCGGCGAGGAGTCCTGTGGCACCTTATAGACTAACCAAAGTGTTGGAGCATAAGCTTTCGTGGGCAAAGACCCACTTCGTCAGATGCATGTAGTGGAAATTATCATTAAATGTAAATTATCTTCTATAGATTTATTCCCTTTGTCTCCGATGTAAAGAACTGTAGTTTACTGTAGCTTGTGTAATACTTCCTTGAAACTAGGGTTGATGCCTCTGTCTGAAAGCAGAGTACCTAAAAATACAATTTCTCTTAAAGGCTCTGGGGGTTTCCAGCCAAAATGACCGAGCCACAATAAAGAAGAAAATTAAGGATATTAAAAAAACACAAGAGAAACTGGAAAAGCAGAAAGAAAAAGTTCAAAAGAAGGAAAGAGAAGTTCGCAAGAGTGGCAGAGTGGTTGCTGCCATAGAATCAAGCTGCTAAAATGATGTAGTTTTATTTTAGTACAGACTTACTTCACCTTGAAGAAGTGAAACAAAAATTGTACATAATTGTACAATTGAGGAGGGAAAGTGCAACAGTTTAACATGGTAGGTTATTTACTTTAATGTCTGTAGTACCTCCTCATTACATGTTCCATTAAAATGAAATGTTTTCAATATTTTATATCTAGTTGACTCTGCCTGTACTAATAGTCAATAATTTAACTTTCTGCCTTAAGTACTGTGCGTGTGTCTAAGACTGCTATATAAAAACACCATATCCCTGAAATATCCATTGAAACTTGTATGTTTGTAGAAAGTGGGATATGAGGTGTGGGAGGGTGGGAAGTATTCATTCAGATATTAGCCAACTCTTGCAGTTGACAAACTATAAATACTCAGTTTAACTGGGTACATGATCAATAGAAAATCCTACCATCAAATTCAGTGTGACACTGTTTATCTGTTGCCACTAATGTTGTATAATAAAAAAAATTAAGAAAACAGCAATTTCAAATTTATTTAAAAAGAACAAAGCATGTTATTTCAAATGTAATGAATTGTTTTCTTTAAAATCTTGTGTTTTCCTGGTAGTCCATTTTTAATTCAGAATGTACTGTAATATATGCTGATTTTTGAATTTCTTGTGTTGCAACTTACTGAAAAATGTATAAGTAGTATTCACAAACTACTTATGTGAAAGTATAACACTATATTCTCTTTGCAAGCTACTATGGGGTGTTGGAACAGGGTGTAAACATAAATAAAAAGTTCATTTTTGCATAGTTTTCCTAAATAATATAGTTTTATAGTTTTATGCTATAAATAAGATCCATTTGCAATTAGTATTTCTCTTTTCTACTCGCTACAAGATTTTTGGGGACCAAATCTATATATTTGCTAATTTTTAACCATACTGTTTTTCCATACTTAAGACAGAGATAATAAATGTTTTCTACAATTTTCAAGAAAGCACTGGGTTACTGCATTGTATTTAATTGTTCAATTGTAGATGACAGACTTTCTTTTTAAAGGAGGATTTGATTCTTGAAATAGTTTAGAACATGGTTTGATATGTGTTCTTCTGTAATTACATAATAGCTTCTAGAAATTACAAAAGCACATCCTTAATTAGATTTCAGAAGAATAATGGATTAAAAATACTAATTCCATCATGGAGTGGAGCAGAAAATTACAAAGTCTTAGCATTCTGAATTTCTAGTTAAAATATTTCAATTATGTGGACCAAGTTCTCCTTTAAAAATATGAATTAGTTTTTCATTTTTTATTTAAATGATCATTTCAATGTCTGACATTTCTCAAGTGTTTAAAATATGGAAAAATTTTCTGGAATTCAGAAGAGGTAAGATCTGTGGAAATGCACATTCATTCTCATTTTCAAATAAAATTTAAAAATACATGTCTATTAAATGTCTTCTCTATTTATTTTAGTGTTTTTAATTAAGAAAACATATTGCTTTGCTTAACTTTAATTCCTAAGAAATTAGATTATCCTTGACATCTAGTCAATCAATTTCCAGAGGTTGAGTGATCAAGAAGTGATTTGTTGCTGGCAAAGGAGGACAATATGTCTACTGGAACAGGTTGGTCAGAATTCTAGGGTGCTACAAGACTGCAATGCCTGGCATTGTTTCCATCTCACCCTGGATTCCCTCCCCCTTGTGTATGTGAGGAATAAGTGAAGGGCTGGCTGATCAATGGAATGGAGGTGGTGGTTGTGTCCTAAGGTTTTGTCTTCTGCCAGCTTCTGCACCATGTTTGACGATACCTAAATAGTAGTTTCAAAAGCCTGTCTCTGCAGTGCTGTGGCAGTTGAACAGGAGCAGAGAGGTACAGATGAAGTGACTGGTTGTGGTGCATGTGGAGTCTTTGAAAGAGAGCCTCCCTCCTCGGCAGAAGAATACTGACTACTTCAGCCTCTAGCACCTGAAAGGGATGGATAACTCCTTGGAACTTTTCAGGCCCCAATCACCCAAAGAATAAGACAGCTGAAAGTTTGATTTTTATAAATTGCATCAATGGACATATTTATTGCTTCAATATGATAAAAAATTACCTTGCAGTTTCACTTTGCCACACACAAGCAAAAATTCAAATATAAATATATAGCTGAATCCCAGTGTTTCAAGAGAACTATCCATTTCACCTTAGTTGCAGCCAGTTCATTTTTCTGTTGATACTTGACAACCATCTCACTGATTATTTTCTCAGCAATGAAGATGTGTGTATAAAATCAATGTTTTTAACCAGCTACTGTAGTGAAGTAAATCAAACAAAGTAAGTCAACCCTCATGTCTAGGGGTAAATACTACACATTCTGAAATTTACTAAACGGTTAATTTCCACCACAGTCAGTGGAGGAGGAAAAAAAAAAAGTATTAATCTACACTGGAATAGTTTAAGGGCCATGACTTGTTCTGATAATCAAAACTTAGGTTAAGCTATGGGTAGCCACGATATAAGCAAAGGTTTTTTTACATCAGTAATTCCACATGAAATCTTTTATTCTTTCAAAAGATTTTCATTACAGGCAAACTGTTACGATGCTTTGCCATAGAATGATTGGCCATATTTGTTCTTAAACGTTACTAAAATCGGTTTAATTGAATTCAAGTATAATTAAATATTTCAAAATTTTATACAAATTTTCCTGAAAAGTTCAAATATGTTAACATAAGCTTTGAAACTTTTTTCATTTTAAAAACCCATGCTGTTACTTTAAGCATTAGGTTGTCAAGAGTGACAGCTGCAGCCATTTAGCAAACACTCCCCTCCTTTATATAAAATTTGACCCCATTTTTTAAACTCTTTTCCTGCCCGGATTCAGTTATAGGAAATAAATATTGCCTTTTTGACACGTATTTACAATGGTGTTGGGCCTCACAAACAAAACTTAAGTTTGTAACAAACACTCCTCTGATGTAAGGGAGTATCTAGTCTCAATTTGCAGATGAGAATTCTCCTGATGTTATCCCATGCAAATAGGACTGTAACATACTTACTGTTCCAGTCTCTTTCCTTCTCTATTCAGTAATAAATCACGGGGTTGTGATCAGGCAGACCACCATCCTCTACTCTATTTTGATCTGGTAGAGTGCTAAACATAGGTCGTGCTTTCTGAGGTGGCACATCCACATCCCTCACCGATACAGGAATTAAGCATTGGTCATCTGTTAGGCACTGGGACTGCAAGTGCTTCACTGTAGCATTCTGAGTTTTGGGGAAATGAGAACTGAGTGAGATGTATATCTATGACCTGGAGATTATATGGTCTTAAATAGCTGGTGTGGTCAACAGCAAAGCTGAAGGTATCAGCATGGTTGCATCCCTCACTAGAAAGGGAGCGGATAGACCTGAAATATTATAAGAAAAAAAAACAGTATATCAAAAACTGATATTTTGACATTAATTGCACTCTAGATAAACCTGAAAAGCTGGTTAACTGGGTAGACCCATTGTCCAGCTATTTCAGTGATCTGCCCAGTAAAGAAACAAATTTTGCAATACCTTCTGCTTATTAACAGTAGTACTGGTGTCACCTAACAAATGATCCCCGAGCTCAAGGTTTCACCAGAGTGTCAAAATTACTCACTACTCACAAATGATATTTGGACATGACCTGTAAATCTTTATTATAAACCCTGAGAAGCTACTATTTCACATTAAGTATGCTATCTTCTGTCTGTCATGAATTTTCAATATAGTTCTCAGAAGACCTGTAACTATTAGATACCTACAACGCTTTATACCAAAAGCAGCATTTAGAGTGGATTTTCAAAAAGAGCTATTTTAAAAAATTATTTTCAGAGCTGAAATTGTATAGGCAAATACAACACAACTTAATAGTTTATAGCTGTTGCCTTGTTCCTCTGAGTGCATCTAATGCTGGTAGTACACACAAATTCACTGATTTCAGTAAATGAAACTACATGATTACCTACTGGAGCATCTGTACTTAAATTCAAATATTTGCTTCTAATTTTGCTAAATTTATTCAAGGTTGCAATACACTTTTGAGCTCCTTGGCTAGAAGATGGTTGAGAAGTGTGAAAGGTTGCCTGACTGAATTTATAAGTCTATTAATGCTTTAAATTACTTAATTGTTTCATCCATCAATGTTTAGATCATTTGAGAACTTCATCCACTGCTCAGTACAAATAACTGGTGTCTCTAGCTAGCTGGTATTTGAATAATGCTTTCATTAGCAGAGTTGTGTGATTTGTGCTATTCAAAGCAGCTGAGAAATAAGTTGCCATGGACCCTGTTTAAAATCTAGTTTTACTGCTCCTTAGTTCTAGGTAGGAAAGTAAACTGAAAATACAAAGTGGAACAAATTACAAGTGTATTTCCTAAACTGTATACTTTGCTTTAATTACTCAAGGTAGTATTATAAAACTGTTCTGGACTTCAACTTCCTATTATTCCCCACTAAAAACATTTCCACAAAGAATTTGAACCATATTTGGTGTAACCCAGCAAAGCAGTGTGTTTGCAAACAACAAAAGTATGTTTCCTGTTTCTGGATACTGGACAGTTATATACTGCGGAATGTGGTCATGTCCTTTGGTTCACTGCTTGGCACACACCAGTCATCTGCTTCATGGTTTTCCATATAATGTTTCCAAGCTGCCTTGTTATACACAGGGAGCCTTTCAATTGATTCTGTTGATAAAGCCTGTAAAGAGAACATAAGCTAGGTGGAGGACATTTTGCTGAGCATATTAAATTGTTTTATTTACATTACATTTTATATTAAGACTGCTACCCTAAGGTAATAAACTATACCTTTATGTAGATAACGGCATCTGTACCATAACCCTCTAAGGAATAGAGTTTCAGATCTCCTTGGAAGTACTGTGCATACAGACGTGATATAGGCAAACCATAACCAAACCCAGCCTGATAAAAGGGAAGACAGAAGAGAGAAAAAACACACTTGAGTTAACTGCATCATCTGCAAAAGAATTGCCAACATACCAGACCAATATCAGCTCTCCTTAAATTTAGAGACAATCCAAGTAAGGTCAACATATTGCTGAATACATGTTAGCTTTTGCAATCACATATAGCCGTGTTTCTCAAACTGTAGGTCCTGACCCCTCTGGGGGGTCGTAAGCAACTTAGAGGGGGCTCACAGTATCACAAAGTTTGAGAACCCCTGACATATAGGATCAGAAAGATGGTGAAGACTCTAAATCTTATTACTCTCCTCCATACTCTAAAGTTTCCATGTTTCCCTCCTTTCCTACTCATTTACCCAAAAATCATCTTAGCTTTTCAATGGAAGGGGAGTGCAGAGCCTAGACCCTGCATGGAGTGAACCCTCCCTCCAAAGGGTTACTATATAATGCAGTTGGTGCTAATGCAGCTATCCTAAGGCAAGAGCTCTAGTACAAGTATTCTGCCTTGCTGCAGAACATTGGATGATTTATATTCCTATGGAGGCACAATTCTAGTCTGGCTGCAAGAAGGCAGAGACTTAAACCAGAGATGTTAGGATTGCCAAGGACAGGGTAAGTGCATCAAGAAGCAACCCTCCTTAAATTTGCTTATGCCTATACTGTAAAAAAAGTCTGACAGGACAGGGGTCTGTCCTAAGTCATTAATGATACACTGAGCAAAAATTAGAAATAGGCCTTTAACTTAATCGCTGGTTAATTTGCACACTCTCTCTGCAACCGTTTAATTTGAATTAAGGAAACTTTCACTCATGTTGATGGCTTTATGCTGGTGTGAATTATCCAATTGTATATAGAAAATTGTTAATAAAATAGGCCAATATTTTGAATAATGGGGTGAGAGGGGTTCCAAGGCAGAATAATGTGATGGTAACATCAACTAGAAGTTAATAACAGTGGGTCCAATGCTACAGTCCTACCTTAAAGCATCCATTGAAGTAACTAGGTGTGTGAGAGGCCCACAGGAGCAAGCTCTTTATTAGCATGACCACGTCTCATATCGCTTTGTTCTTGTCAGGATTATACGACTGAAAACTGCAGTTATTTCACTCAAAATGACAAACAGGGACTTCATCCAAAAGAAGAGGCAGTTTTAAAACCAGAAGTTCCTAAAACCCTAAATTAAATTAATTACAATCCCTGAGTTAGTTTCCTTTTCTGCTATCCTTCCAGGACCAAAGTTTAGCAATCCTGTACTCTCTCAAACAGATAATGGTAACTCCTACCACAGTTCAAGGGATGTTGTTCATTATTCTCTCCTTTAGAGCTTGAAGAAGCAGAATTTTGGTAAATATTAAAAAATAGTGGTTTTCTTATTTATCTTTAAGGCTATAAATTCTGTTTAATGCTGAAAAAAAATTCTCAGAAACGCATTTTAATTAACACCAGAACTGCCAGATCACTTTTCCGCAAAGATACAGGTAATTTCTGCTTTCCCTACTATTAAAAATATACAAGAGAACGAAGTAAATTCATAAAGACCAGAGGTGTTGCATGTGATGTCTCAACACGAGGACGTGGTGCAGTTGAATACATATAGTTGAACAGTACATCAATTTTTCTCATAGGAACGCCACCACCACGATCACTTATCTACAAAATGAATGAGCACAGAAATAACTTCAGGTTCCATTTAAAAGAGAACACACACAAGCTGATTTTCATAAAGAATAAAGTCCAAAACAAGTCTGAGGACTCTAGTGTCTCAACTTGTCCTTATCATATCATTATAAAGAAAACCCATCAGCTGATAAATCACAGCAATATATACACAAATCCCAGCTACACTAAAAATAGCATGTAGATGGTGATTTTAAGTTACAGCTTAAGATGGTGTTCAGTCTCTGAAGTCCACCTTTCACTAATCATTTTAGCGCAGCAGCACAACCCCCCTCTTGACATGGGTTGGGAGGCTCACATCCACATTCCCCATTTACATGTTTTTTCTGCTTTTTACTTCCTCACCCTCCTTCCAGTTTCTAATTTCCATGTGAAGGAAGTCAGGTTGAGTAAAAGTCAGCAATGGTCATTGAACTGTAGGATTCAGGTGCTAAGTTCTCAGTGCTTTAGCCAGCACTTAGGAAAGAGGATACATAGTGCAATGTGTATTAGTACTTATTTACTACTAGAGCAAATCTGAAGATTTGGTTCTACTTCTTATGTAAAGATAAATGTTAAGGAAAACCTACAACCAACCTTGGATACCCAACACTAGCCACATAAGAGAAATGCTGCACTGAAAAGAGATATCTACAAGGCAAGGCCTACCTTAGTAGGTTTAACCTGCGCTGGACTTGCTTTATTCCACATCTGTGCTACACCTCTCTCAAGCAGTCACACAGGACACCTGCTCTGGATAAACTACAAATTTGGCTATCTTCCATTCCTAAATTCACACTCTACCCTTGAACAGAAGCATGGTTTATGTACATTATAGTAACAAAAGAATAAATATGTTGAAATGGTAAAAAGACATCTTCCATTCACATAAGACTTGACATCTTTATGATGTTCCCACACATAATTGACCCAAAGCCTGAAATCCCAGGCTTATTCCTCACACAATCCACTATAAGCACTGGTACAAGTTCCAGCTAGTGTCACATCACCAATTCATAGTAAAATATTCCCCACAGATTCTGAACTGTTTTCCATCAAAGTAATTAAACAGCAAACAAAGTAGTTACCTTCACAGTTAAGTCCTCATTGCCTAATGTGACATGTACTTGAATTGGAGGGTAAATGCTTCGATCAGTACAGTGTTCCATGGTGGCTCTCATTGCATTCTGAGATATTTCAAATTAAAATACAATAAAGAGTTTTAATCAAATCATAGATTTGACAGTAACTTTTAACTTATGCTATTGGCATGTCAACTTAGGAAAACAGGGAGATGTAGATCATGAGGTAACCTCATGCTAAGGGGCGAGGATCTGAATTCTTACAGAAACATCTTCTCTCCAAGGATTAATTAAGCCGCTGGAATTAAAATACCAGCAACTGTTAATGAAAAATAAAGTTTTACATTCTCTCTCAATGACCAGTCTTCTGCAATATCATAAATTCACTGTTTCTCTAGTCAATTTGAAAAAAAAATTAGTTTACAGGCATATGAAAGAGTGCAGCTTTAGTTCTGAATTGCTTCACTAGTTTCACTAAACTACAGCATGCACAGGTTCTATATGTTAGAAAAGACTCCGAAGAGATGTGGCCTGATGTGTAAGTCTTAGTATTCCTGTATGAACAATTGAGATAAAGGCCACATTTTCAAAGCCTCTGATTTTACACACAGTCATTTGTGTACAAATGATAAGATTTAGACCTCTATCTGATCTATGGGTGCAGTCTGAATCTTACAATTGCAGGTACAAATTTGCAAGCTGCTTTTTTTTTAATTGGTTCAACATGCCAAATTAATACACATTTCAGTACACAAACATGTCATGCATATTGTGTGATCCTACTGCACAAACCTTGAAAAGCTCAAAAACCATGTGATAGAGATGAGATGGTACATATACTACTTGCATGGATTGTCCTGATGATTTTGCTGGAAAAGAAAGTAACCTAATTAATTGGACAACATAGTGGAGGCCTACTTTTAGTTTTGGCAACATTCAAGCAGTTCAAATAACAAATATAATCTGGTTTTGTTTTCTTTGTTTTCACTGATAAAGTACAGGGAAATGAAAAGAGAATTTGAATAGAAATCATGGAAACATTTGTTACTCTTGTGTTTGTCAAAACTCATTCAAAATCTATGTTCTTCCACAATTCTGAAAAGCTTGTTTTAACTTGTCTGAATTAATTTTAAAAGTTATTCCCACTACTACTAATGTTGCATTTGAGAATATATCTAAGCAATAACTTCAGTACAATGTGGTCTTGGATTAATTTGTCTATTTAAAGATCTGATGTATCCAAAAACCTCTAATAAATATTCTATTTGTAGATAATACTATTCATTTTGGTTTTGAAATCTCTCTTTGTTCTCATTCTTTAAAACAAACAAGTTATTAGTAATATTTCGTGGATTTTCCTCCCTTTTTTATCATTAATCCAGGACCAGGGCGTGGAAAAGTTTACTGGCTCTAAAAACATTTCCATCAGTTTACCAAGCTAATTACATTTGTAATAGTCTTTTCCATTTGGTAAACCACTGCAGTTAGAGATTAGTGCTGTTTGCTATCTGGGATTTCAAATATGGAAAATTATTTTTACCCTCGCAGATCAAATATATTGGATCTTAACATACACCACGTCTACACTTATCCCTCACTCAGGCTGCAGCACTATTTTACCTTTGATTAAAATTACTATAGGGGGCCTCAATTCTCAGCTTAGCCATGCAAATAATGGGTGAAGCATGCACAGTTGGCCCAGAATCTGGGAAGTGCAAAAGTGGCTTTGAACTACTGTTGTGCTTCCATCACTGGGCACTAAGTAAGTGTAAGATGCATTAGCTGCTATGGCCTTGTGGTACCTTTATAGTAGCTAAACATTCTTGAGATGCAGAAAATCACTTTGCACTAGTCACAAGGTGATGTTTAGAAGCTCTTCTCCACGGTAGGTTACCCCTACCCTGAGATGATCCTCTTGTAGCTGGCTGTCAGCTTTAGGTCCAGGATGTATTGCCAGAATGGGAACGGGGCAGTCATAATGCACAGGAGAATCTCAGCTAGCAAGTGTTGCACATAGAACATCAAGTCATTTATTCATCATCTGAAGTCTAAATCTTATCTTTGTGCTATCACGATTAGCTGTTGTAGAGACTGGGTTGTCAGAAACAAGATTATGGGACACTGAATGAGTGCCCTACAATTTCCAGGGAATAAGAAGCAGCTAAGTTATTACTAACAATATTTTCAAATAAGATAACTGGGAAAGGGAAATAACCATTTTTAAAAAGATAGTCTTGAAAATGTTTTATACAATAATTAATTACACTGCAGTTACAATTAGTGGTTTTAACCTATGTCCATACTTTATGAATTTAATGCCTGTAATTAACACTAATCATAAAACCAGCTGACTACATTAAAGCATAACTACAATATAGGAGGACCTAGCGTAAGTAGTGTACTTAAAATCTAAAAAATATAAATGCTAAGTATAAAATTAATAAGTAATTCAATCACATAATATAATAAACACAATTCTAGTTAATTAGTGCGAATGAGTTATCAAAAAGCATGAAGGGGTCAGAGCAGCAGAGTAAAGACAATGGACTTCAAAACAGATGATCAAACTTAGACTGGTAAATAAGATGCAATATGAAAAAAAATCTGAGGGGAAAAAAAAAAGAGTTCAGAGCTGGCAGTTTCCAAGAGAACAATATCAAAGGCACAACTGCAAACTATCCCGATGTAAAGGAAATGTAAGAACAACACTAAGGCTGCATCTACACAGCACCCTGAACTCAAAATAAGAGATGCAATTTGCACTACGTAAATTGCGTATCTTATTTTGAAATTTTAAATTTGGTGCATTATACAGCGCCAAATTTTGAAATAATGCACAATTTCAAGCCATCCCTTAATCACGTCTGTTATTTCGAAAAATACTTAAAAAAAAAACAGGCGGCTTGTGTAGACGCAGGGTAGCTACACAAAATAGCTATGCAGCGTGGACGAACCCTAATACAATAATAAGGCTCCATGAGGAGGTTTTAAGATCTGAAAAAAGTAGAAATATGGACAAATTGCCAAGGATGAGTACAAAAAAGCCCAGCACAAGCATGTAACAAAATTAGAAAGGCAAATGTTTAAAATGAGTTACACCTAACGTGAAAAGCACTAAGAGGAGATTCTTTAAATATATTAGGAGCATGAGAACAATGAAAAAAAATGTAGATCCTCCGCTTAGAGGGAAGAAGAGCTAAAACTGATGCTATCAAGAAGACTAAATATTCATTACCTATTTTATTTCAATATTCATAAAAAAATTAACAGTCACCAACTATTCAACACAATATCAACAAGGAGGAAAGAATGCAAGCCAAAACAGATAAAGAATAGGTGGAATATATCTAACTCATATTAATATTTTTTAAATTAACAATTTCTGATGAAATTCGCCCTAGGGTACTTAAACTAATTGAAGCAATCTTGGAATCATTAGTAATTATCTTTGAAAACTGGAGGACCATTGAGGTCCCAGAAGACTAGAGAAGGTCAAATATATCAGATTTCTTTAAAAAGAAGAACAAAAAAGAACCTAGGGAATTATAGCCCAATCAATTTAAATTCAATACCTGGAAAGATACTGAAACAAATTTGTACACACCTGGGAATAGCAGGGTTATAAGTAATAGCCAAAAAGGATTTGACAAAAAAAATCATGCCAAACTAACCTAATGTCCTCCTTTCACAGGGTTACTGGCCTAGTGGATAAGGTAGCTGCAGTAGACCTGGTATATCTAGAGTTTTACAGCAGAACCTCAATTTTACAAATACCAACCTTATAGTTGACCTGTTATAAATAATTTTCCCCAAATGTGAAAAAAGTCATGTAATTAAAATTATGTTGATAAAAAACCATGTCAACATTCCTTTGCATTCCTGTTCATTTATTGCAATGCTGTGAGACCAGTGAATTTTCAACATTTTTGCATTTGCAAACCCCTAAAGTCTAATGGAGATCCAAGGGGAAATTTTAGACCCAGTCCATAGATCCAGGGTTGAAAATCACTTGTTCTATGATAATGTCAATCTTTCACAGATCTCTCACGCATAGTTTGCAGACCCCATGTTGAAAAATACTGTGTTGGAGCAAGCATTGAAAAACTAACAGAAAGCTTCCTCATTTGAAGCAGGATTCACAATTCCCACGTACACTTACCATTCAACTCTTTAAGCATAAGTTCTGGAGAGCTCATGTAATACAAATCACAAAGTCTCTTAGCATTTTCATAGCCATCTATAGGAAATCAAGACAGAAAAATGTAAACAACAAATACATATCCTTCCTCTTCTTTAAGATGTTTTGTAGTTTATTGAAAAGAATGTGAACTAAAAAACAAAAACATCCTGCACTCTTATTGCAGACCTTTTATATTTTCTCACAAAAACTGAAATATTGGTAGAACTATTAAATTTGAACTGGAGTTTTCTGCTCCACATAAGATTATTATTAAGATATAAGAAGAATCTGATGTATATTAGTTCTAAATTTTAATGTACTTTTTTTCAAAATTCTTGTTCAGCTGGTCAGCCTGAATTTACCTTTAATAACTTCGACAACATTGCAGTTAGGATCAATGCTTCCAATGTGTTTGGGCTGAGCTGGATTAACTTTAATTTTCCCACCAAACAGCAAAGCTGCCAACAAAGAAAATAACATTTAATAGGCAATGCGATTTCACAATTTTCAGTTTTCATGTCTTCTGAATGGAAGCACTGCTGAATGGAAAAGAATGAGCATAGCTTATAATTTTGGCTATGACGACCTTAAAGAAAAATGGTTCATCTGCTTTGCTGATGGCCCCAAAAAATGCTTTGTAGGCACACTCAGGAGTTTCTAAGGGGATCAAGAAAATGCTGCAAGCAGCATATTTAACTAAATAATCAATACCTAAAGATAAGACATACCAACACGTTCCCATTCATGATTTTCCCTTTTAACAGTGGTACTTACAGTGTTGATTGAGGAGCATTCTGATTGAAATGCGACTCATGTAGAAACGATCTAAAAAATACTGCACATTCTGACAGGTCACCGGATCAACACCAAAGCTTTCCTTGTATTCAGTCACACCCTGAGCCATTGTAGGAATGACATCATTGTGTCGGTTCCGGATTGTTATCACAGTATCTGTAAACCTAACATGAAAGAACTGTCAATTTTTCACTTTCAAGTGAATTTAACACTCATTAAATTCCTGTCAGCAAAGCCCACTCTTTACTGATATAGCAAAGAACCATCTTAGCAGAAAAAGACAGATCCCTCTTTTGAGTCTCATTTAAACTGAAATTTCCAATAAGGGTGCCATATATAATAGGGGGTTTTATAGTTATTTTTCAATAAGAACTGGAGTGAGACCAACAATGTTTGCAGAGATCAAATGTGTGGCTGTCAGATAGCAACTACCTTCAGACACTGGTGACCTGACCTGGACTAAAAGTAAAAAGGTTGCACGTGCCATTTCCTAAACCACACCATTCTACTCACTCTCGACTTCTCCAGTTTCACAGAAACTGAGATTTTTGGAACACAATTATACTGTTGACAAATCAAACAAAAGGAAACATTCTTTTTTCTTGATTTAGTGAAAAACAGAGTCATGTTGTTGTTATGATTCATTACTAAAAGGTCAATGACATGAAAGTATGTCTACACAGCAGCTAGACACCCACAGGTGGCCCATGCCAGAAAACTCAGGTTCGCAGGGCTCAGGCTACGGAGCTGTTTTACTGCTGTGTAGATTTCCAGGCTTGGGATGGCTTTAGGGCCCCACAGACTGGAAGGTTCTTGGAACTGGCTCCCACACGAGCCTGGAAAGCTATACAGCCCAAGTCCCAAAGGCTGAATGAAATCTGCTGGCATGGCCAGATGCAGATGCCAAGTTGCTGAGCAGACATATCCTTAGAGATTTTGTTCATCTGAACCATCATTTTTCCAGTGTGTATAAATATATATATTTAAAAGAATGTTAAACACACTTACCTATGAATAATTTGTGAATCTTCTGCACTTTTATCCTTAAAGTCAAGGATTTCCTGAAGACTCTGGACATACCTAAAATATAAATCCTGTGTGCTAGATTTTTACCATGATATTCCATTCAAATCCTTCTATTTTGTGAAGACATTAACAATTTTCTTTTAAACATTTCTTTAGTTTATAATCAAGAACCATAGCATGGACTCAAAACAGTCATGTTATAGGTATGGTTAAAGAGGTATTTTCATTATCAGTTCCTGCTTTTGGGCACTTTCAACTTCCAAATTAATTTCTGGTAAGCTGAAAATACCTTGGCTTATTCTCCTGCCATCATCTGATGAAGTGAGTTTTTTAGTTTGCTAAAAGACCTCCCAGGAGGGCTCTTGTACATTTCAAAAGCAAAGTGTGGGGTCAGCAGGGGATTCGAACAGTCCCCCTCTGGCCCTGCGCTCCCGATGGCAGTTTGCTTTTGAAATGTTCAAAAGTAGGGAGCACGGGGCTAGCAGGGGACTGTTTGAGTCCCCAGCTCACCCCAGGCTTCCCGCAGCGCTTCTGCTTTTAAACTGTAGCAAGAGCCCTTCTCTTGCTTCATTTCAAAGGTAGAAGCGCCACCAGTTCCCTGCTGTGTTCCCGCTTCTCTCCCCATGGAGATGGTGCTGGTGGGGGAGGGAGGGAACCAGATTTTAAACCAGCTCCCCCCAGCACCAGATCCTGCTTCCCCACTTCTGCCTCTCTCTGATAGAAGCAGCAAGTGAGGGTAGGGGGGAGCGACTAGTCGAATCCCTAGTCAACTATCCGATAAACATTTGCTTATCGGATAATCGACTAGTCACTTACATCCCTAGTTTCGAGGTCAGGGTCAGGTTATAATCAGCAAGCTGCATGATCCTCAGATCAACACTGGTACTTCCGATAAAAGGGAGTCTGCTCAGTTAGAAAGAGAGAGATATTCATATTACAGGAATACTCATATAACAGAGCTAGAGAACATTTGAGAAAGGATTTTCTGTATAAGCAAGATGGGCAAATGACTTGAGCTATTTGCCATGAGGGGATGGGACCTTAATAAGTCTTCAGGAAACACTAGGCTGCAGGGAGGACCGCTAACACCCAGCCAGAGGCTGAAAACTGTAGAGTAGGCCAGAACCCATAAAGCAGGGCTGGGCAAAAGGGCCTCCACAGGCCAGATCTGGCCCGCCAAGCAGGTTGATCTGTCCCACAGAGGTCCTGCTGCTCCCCCACCCCCAGGCCAATCAGGACAGCTGACGATTCAGAACAGCTGTTAGTTCTCTTTGTGGAAGGGTGGGGGTAAGACTTCCATGCGCTCCCCCACCCACAGACTAATCCAGGTCTGTGGGTGAGGAAGCATCCTGCCCCTGCCCCTTCCACTTGAGGCTCCGCCCCTTCCGGGGCCACTTCAAAAATTTCCAATGTGGCCCCCAGTAAAAAATTATTGCCCATCCCTGCCATAAAGGGATGATGTTTGCTAAATGAGAGTCTATGTGTAGTTTGAGAGTGGAATTCTAAACAGGAAAACAGGCAGTGGGTGAGTCCAAAGCCAAAACAAATAAGCCCCAGCCAAATGTATGTATTTGATATGGTAAATGCTGTGATTTATTTTAAGTGATATATTGGAGAAAATGAGCTAATCTCTGAAAGTTTTTAATCAGTATTTAAATGTGACAGTAAAACAAAAACGTTACTGCCTAAGGAAAGTAGTCCTATAGAGAATTCAAAAAAAGAAGGTGTGAGTAACAAACCTAAAAATGGAAAAACCTTCCGAATTGCACTATGTATTTAATCTCACTGCTAGTGCATGATTGTTCAGTATAGCAATGGTAACTCTCTAAAAAATGTCTTGCAAAATTAATTATTAGTAATCATGACTGACTGGGCCAACATTTGTTAAAATCAGACTTAACAAAATCCAATATTTTCATGATTTATGTAATCGAAATAGATCCATTTTGCAGATCATTGAAGGCTCCAAGATCTTAAAGGGAGAGGGAGGCAAGAATCTGACATCCTTTCTGTCCAAGAAGTGAGAAGAGAGACAACAGAAGATAGAAGCATATAAAAAAAACTTATAAGCAAGTAATTATACATCATACTTATATTCTTATACCAATACCAAAATACAGTAAAAATCCATTGGTCCGGCATCCAATGCTCCAGCACTCCTGATGGTCTGGCACCATCAGGAATCCAGAAGTGCTCCGGCTGCTGGACAATTGGAGCTGCTCTGCACCCAGCTTCCCCGATTCAGCCACTGCTGAAACTGACCAGCAGCTGAATCGGGGAAGCCGGGGGAAGAGCAGCGGGGGTGCTGCCGAGTTGGTCCCGTAGCGCTGCCCCTCGGGGCTGCAGGACCAACCCGGCAGCACCCCAGCTGCTCTTGAGGACGCCTGGGGAAGAGCAGCTAGAGTGCTGCCAGTTTGTCCCTCAGCGCCGAGGGGTGGCGCTACAGGACCAACCCGGCAGTACCCCAGCTGCTCTTGAGGACGCCTGGGGAAGAGCAGCTAGAGTGCTGCCAGTTTGTCCCTCAGCGCCGAGGGGTGGCGCTACAGGACCAACCTGGCAGCACCCCAGCTGCTCTGCCCCAGGCATCCCCACGTCAGCCGCTGCTGAAACTGATCAGTGGCTGACTCCAGTGGCTGAATCGGGAACGCCTGGGACAGAGCAGCTGGGGTGCTGCAGCGTTGGTCCCGTAGCGCCCGCCCCTCAGCACTGCAGGACCAACCCAACAGCACCCTAGCTACTCTGCCCCAGGCGTCCCCGATTCAGCCGCTGCTGAAACTGACCCCTGGGTCCTAAAGGTGCCAGATTATCGGAAGTTTACTGTACTATATTTTGGCTACAGCACTTCCTCTGTCCTCACGGGTGAGGGCACCTGCTTCCACTGCATGTGCCAAACCCCTCCCCCCATGATTCCCCAAACTGCATGCTCGGGGGAAGAGCACAGTGATAAGAGGTGGAGCTTGGGGACCAGTAGCGGACAGCTCTCCCACCCCCCAGGAATCCCAGCTCGGACTGTGCAATCACTCTGGCCCACAGACTGGGAGTTTGAGACCCCTGATCTAGACCATCCCTGTTTGTCTAACCTGTTCTTTTGTGGAACACTGGATCACCGTCAATGGAGAAAGGAAAATGTGGGCCTCGGTCTGCCATCATCTGAGAAGAAGGAGAACCAATCTTCTGGGTGGGGGCGGGACAGACTATCTAGAGCAGTTCAGGGTGCTTAATCTAAACTAAGGGATAAACATATTGTATATAACAGACTCAAGATAGCATACATGTAAAGATTCAAGGGACATTTGGCATAGGGGAGCCTAGACAAGCCTTTGTGTGTGATACTAAGGGGGATGATACAATCTCCGAATATTCAAATGGAGGAACATCAAGCGGGGGGAGGAGATGATATCTCTCTATGCAACATTAGTGAGACTACTACCGCATCACTTCAGGTGTCAACACTTCAAAAAGGACGCTGAAAAATTGGAAAAGGTTTAGAAAAGAGCTAAAAGAATGACTTAAGATCTTGAAAACACGCTTCTAGTCAGACTTTAGAAGCTTAATCTACTTATTTTCAAAAAGAAGGTTAAAAGGTGACTTGATCAGCTGAAAAGTACCTAATGTTTGATAGCTTTTTAATCTAGCAGAAAGACAGAATAGCCAGTGGCTGAAAGCTGAATCTAGACAAATTCAGATTAGAGCTAAGGTAAAAATTTAACAGTCAGGGCAATTAACCATTGGAATAACTTATCTATGGATACGATTAATTATCCATCTCTCAAAATCTTTAAATCAAGGTAGATATCTTTCTAAAACACGTCATAATAAAAGTTATGGGCTTGATGCTGAAACTAATGGTTGAGATGGTGTGTGTTATCGAGGTCAGATTAAATTATGATGGTCTCTCTTTGGGCCTTAAAATTAAAAAACAAACAAATGCCTTCGCAGTGTCTTCAACCTAAATATCGTAAAAGTGCGTTGATTAATTAGAAGGATGAATGAAATTGACATAATATGAACTATGGAATGAAGTGAAACAGACTAGTCTGTTTTTTTCTTGAAAGAAAAGCAAGGCGTAAAAACATGATGATCGGCCAGAAGTAAAATACTCAACACTCTCTCAATCTATTAATATAGATCAGGATATTTTCAAAATAGAATTTTAGATAGTAACAATCACACTCAGAAGATACTGTTTTAACACCACCATATAATAGACAAGTATGTGAAGAGTTTCTTACGCAGGTGCATAGTGCACTTGCAATAACCTTTAAAAGTAAAATAAATTAATACAAGACAGTTCTTACCAGCTTTGCACCAGCTGAACTGATGGTGTTTTTAAAAGGTTGTCCGGAAGCAGACTTATTTCTTTCATTATGTTTGCCAATCTTACAGGCAACTCTTGTCTCAAAAACATAAATGAAGTCTTTTCACAAGCATTTTCAGATCCTAAAACCAAAATATATTTGGAAAAAATCAGCATGATATTAACATTTGTGGAACATCTTTTTACAGCTATAGGTCAGTATTTTCCTGCAAATTTTCTGGTCTGGCCCTGACGTTAAATTAGACTATGTTGGAACATAGGTATAAACTAGAAAGTGACCCTTTGTAAAACTGCATTATTTCACTTCAAAGCAAAAGTCAAGAAGTGCTAGTTCCCTTGTCACTGAGGTACAATTATGTTTTAGAAAAGATTTTTCACTGTGAATTAAATAATTCAGTTGCTTACAAATAATATTATGGCATTGGGAGGGAGGACGAGGGATATCACACACAACCATAAAGCAGTGTGCATCAACAGGATCTGAAGAATCCTGTGCCTTCACAGCCCCAATACAGATTTTTATCATTCATCCAAAAAAATGTTTGTTTTACCTCAGCATGGGAGAATAGACTAGATTAAAACAAACAAAATCGTCCAAGACACAGGATTTGGTAGTGATGGGGGTCTTCAACTCCCAAGACATCTGTTGGAAAAGTAATACAGCAAGGCACAGATTATCCAACAAGTTCTTAGAATGTATTGGGGATAATTTTGTATTTTAGAAGATAGAGAAAGCTACTAGGAAAGAGGCTGTTCTAGACTGGAGTTTGACAAATAGGAAGGAACTGGTTGAGAATTTGAAAGTGGAAGGCAGTTTGAGTGACAGAGTTCATGATTCTAAGAAATGGTAGGTTGGAGAACAACAAAATAAAGACAATGGATTTCAAGAAGGCAGACTTTAGCAAACTCAGCGAGTTGGCAGGTAAGATCCCATGGAAAGCAAGCCTAAGGGGAAAAACAATTCAAGAGAGTTGGCAATTTTAGAGAGAGACATGTCAGGTAGAAGAGCAAACTATCCCACTGCACAGGAAAAATAAAGTACAGCAAGAGACCACCCTGGCTTACACAAGATATCACTAATGATCTTGAAAAAAAAAAAAAGAGTCCTACAAAAAGTGGAAACTAAGTCAAATTATAAAAGATGAATATAAAAAGTAACACAAGTATACAGGGACAAAATTAAAAGGCCAAGGTCCAAGATCAAACTAGCCAGAGACATAAAGGGTAACAAGAAACATTCTACAAAAAACACGGATAGGATCGTACCATTACTCAAGAGGGGAGGAGGAATAGCAGTAGAAAATGCGGAAATGACAATGGTGCTTAAGGACTTTTTTGTTTTGGTTTTCAACAAGAAGATTGGTGGTAACTAGAACACTAGTGAGTGCCTGTGAAAATACGGTAGGATCAGAAGCTAAACCAGGAAAAGAACAATTTAATTAGACAAATAAGATGTCTTCAAGTCACTAGATCTTGATTAAATGCATCCTGGAATACTCAAGAAACTGACTGAAGAGATATCTTAGCCATTAGCAATTATCTCTGAAAAGTCATAGAACATGGTTGAGGGGTAGATTCCAGAATACTGGAAAAGGGCAAATATAATACCAATCTATAAAAAGGGAAATAAGAACTAGGGATGCCAATGTAAAGACAACTACATGATTAACCAATAAGCCCAGGCTTATTGGTTAATCCTATCAACTATATGCATTCCGCCACACCTTTGCTTCCTCTGTATCAGAGGCAGCAAGGAGAGAGGGGGGGGGGAGAAGGTGCCCACAGAGAGCCAGCTTTTAAACCAGCTCCCTACGAGCACTGGATCCGCCTCCTCTCCCCAGCCCACTCCTGTGCTGCTGCCTCTGATAAAGAGGCAACAGCATGGAGGTTGAGGTGGGCAGACGGAAACCGAGATGCATGAAGAGCGGACTTTCAAGCAAGCTCTTTGCATGTGCCAGCTCTGAGGACCCGCCTCCCCCCCTTGCTGCCTCTTATAGAGGCAGGCAGGAGCCGGCTTAATAGCCAGGAAGGGAGAGAGCATCCTGTGTCCATGGTGAGCCTGGGTCTGCTGCAGACAGTGGCTGCTCTGTGGCAGAAGCCCCTGTCCACAGGGGGTCTGAGCCCATGGTGCACAGAAACTGCTCCGCATCCCATGGACCAGCCTCTGTCCTCAGGGAGCTCACACCCACCCTACGTTGCTGCCTTTGTACCAGAGGCAGCAGTGCAGAACGGCTGGATGGAGCCAGGCTGCAGCAGGTTTTTAAATCGGCTCCTCCAGTAGGGATGTGAACTACTAGTTGACTATCCGATAAGGAAATGCTTATTGGATAGTCGACACACTAATCAACTAGTTGCTTCCCCCGCACCTCGCTGCCTCTATCAGAAGGAGGGGGAAGAACAGAGGGTGCTTCAAAGCAGCAGTGCCGCATGGAGCCCAGAGTCTGCCATTTTGAAACACCATGTGCAGCCTGGGTCCCCAGCTGGCCCCGTGCTGCACACAGAATTTCAAAGTGGCAGCGCTGCATGGAGCCCGGGGTCAGCTGGGGACTCCCCGGCTCACCATGCAGCTCTACCACTTTGAACACCTCAGGGAACACGGGGGACTGCTTGAGTGCTCCTGTAGCACTTTCGCTTTTGAAGTTTGGCAGCAGCCCTAGGGCTGTTGCTACACTTCAAAGGCGAAGGTGCTCTTAACAACTAATCGAATAGTCGATGCAAATTGCACTGACTATTCAATTAGCGCATTAATCTAAAATTAACATCCCTATCTCCTAGCGGACTAACTCCAGCCTACCACCCTATGCTGATGCCTGACAGAGAAGCAACAGCGTAGGAATGGGAACAGAGTGCACTTGTTGCCAGCCCCGCCCCCAGGGACTATTGTAACTATTGTTACATAAGTGTAACCGCTAAAATGTATGTGATTACACAAGTATTCAATTACACACTATTTAACATACCTAATAAGGACAACCCAGGGAATTACAGACCAGTCAGCTTAACTTTTGTACCCCAAAAGATAACGAAGCAAATAATTAAGTAATCAATTTGCAAACATCAAGAAGATAACATAATAAGTAACAATCAGTATGGATTTATCAAAAACGAATCATGTCAAACCAACCTGATAGCTTTCTTTCATAAGCTTGGTGGACAAGGGGAAGTGGTAGATGTAGTATATCTTGATTTTAGTAAAACTTCTAATAATGTATTGCATGACTTTCTCATAAACAAACTGGGGAAATGCAACCTAGATGGAACTACTAGAAGGTGAATTCAAAACTGGTTGGAAAACTGCTCCCAGAGAGTAGTTATCAATGGTTCGTAGTCATGCTGGAAGGGCATAACATGTGGGGTTCTGCAGGAATCCATTTCTGTTCAATATCTTCCTCAATGATTTAGATAATGTAAAGATTAAACTTATACAGTTTGCAGACAATACCAAGCTGGAAGAATTCCAAGTGCTGAGGAAGGCAGGAATGAAATTAATGTCCTGGAAAAATTGCAGAAGTGGTCTGAAGTAAATAGGATAATGTTAAATAAGAACAATGTAAAGTACTTCACTCAGGAAGGAACAATCAGTTTCCCACATACAAAATGTGAAATGACTGCATAAGGAGGAGTACTGCGGAAAGGTTTCTGGGGGTCATAGTGGACCACAAACCAAACATGAGCCAATATTGTAACACTGTCGCAAAAAAAGCAGATATTCTGGGATGGATTAGCAGAAGTGTCGTAAGCAAGACACAAGAAGTAATTGTTCTTCTTCACTCTGCGCTGATTAGGCCTCTACTGGAGTACTGATTCCAGTTCTGGGCACCACATTTCAGGAAAGATGTGGACAAACTGGAGAAGGTCCAGAGAAAAGCAACAAAAATGATTAAAGGTCTAGAAAACATGACCTGTGAGGTGAGATGGAAAAATTGCATTTGTTTAGTCTTAAAAAGAGAAGACAGAGGGGACATAACCATTTTCAAGTTCATAAAAAGTTGTTACAAAGAGGCGGGAGAAAAACTGCACTTAATCTCTGAGGATAGGACAATGTAGAATCTGAATAAGCGAGGCCCTAAATTAGGCCTAAAACTCTGGCTAAATGTGCATGCCTGCTTGGAGGCCCGAGAAAGGGATGAGAAAAGATAAGGAAAATGCTGTTGAGTAAAGATAGGAAAATGCTTAGTGTTCTTTGTTGTGAGAAAACTGGAACAATCAGGTTAACTACAGTTAGATATGTTTTTTGTTTTAGTGACCTTGCTTTTTCCTAATTTGGTAGTTGTCTCCTTATTTGGGACTGAGAAACCTATGCTGTATACCAACTATAACAACTCTGTAATTTTCCTGCTGAAGGGCGGGGGGGAGGAGAGGGAGGAGCTCTCTTAACTGTGCAATTTGTCTGTGTCAGTTAGTGATGACTCTCCCAGCAGCTGCTTACTTTCTTTAATAAAGGGGTCTCTGGCAAATCTGAGACAAACACAACGTGAAGACTGTGTTTTCTTCCGCAACAAGAAGCAATAGTCTTAAATTGTAGCAAAAGAGGTTTAGTTTGCACATTAGGAAAACCTTCCTAATTGTCATGGCACTTAAGCACAGGAATAAATTGTCTAGGAAGACTGTGGAATCTCCATCATTGTTTAACTTGCTCTTAAAAATCTCCAAATGCCTGTCAGGGATGATCTAGATCCATGGTGTCCAACACACTAGCCACGTGGCTATTTGGCTGGTTGAGTATGGCTAGTTGGCTTGAACAATGTGACTATTTGGTGGGTTCCGTGTAACTAATTTACTATAGAACTAGTAGCTAGTTCACTTCAGAACTGTTTGGACACCCCAGATCTAGATAATACTTAGCCCTACCATGATTGCATACTTAAGGTAGTTTTAGTTCAGTGGTGTCCCACAAGAGTCCATACTGGGACAAATCCTATTCAATCTATTTATAAATGATCTGGAGAAAGGGGTAAACAGTGAAATGGCAAAAATTTGCACATGATACTAAACAGCTCAAGATAGTTAAGACCAAATTAAACTGTGAAGAGCTTCAAAAAGATCTCAGAAAACTAAAGCTATGTCTACACAGCAGTGTGATAGTGCATGTCTACACTACAACCGTTTATTTCTAAATAATGACGAGCTGGAGGACTTCTTACTCGGACTCCTGTAACCCTAATTTTACAAGGAATAAGGGAAGACAGAGGAAGAGTGCTCTAACTCGGACTTCCTGCTGTGTAGACAGCGCCAAAAGCCAAAATAAGCTATTTTGACTTGAGCTATGCAACTGACATACCTCAAGTTGCGTAGCTTATTTCAGCTTTAACCCTGCTGTATAGAGGTGCCCCAAGTGATTGGGCAACAAAATGGGAAATAAAATTTAATATTGATAAATGTAAAGTAATACACATTGGAAAAAATAATCCCAACTATACATACAAAATGATGGGAACCAATTTAGCTATGACTACTCAACAGAGAGATCTTGGAGTCATTGTGGATAGTTCTCTGAAAACATCCACTCAATGTGCAGCAGCAGTCAAAAAAGCAAGCAGAATATTAGGAATCTTTTAAAAAGGGATAGAGTGTAAGACAGAGAATATCTTTTTGCCTCTATATAAAACCACGTACGCACACGTCTTGAATACTGCATACAGATGTGGTTGCCTCATCTCAAAAAAATATATTGGCATTAGAAAAGGTTCAGATAAGGGCAACAAACATTATTAAGGGTTTGGAATGGGTCCCATATGAAAAAAGATGAAAAAGACTGACTTTTCATCTTAGAAAAGAGGAGACTAGGTGGTCTATAAAATCATGGCTGGTTTGGAAAAAGTGAATTAGAAAAAATTATATACTTGTTCCCATAATAAAAGAACTAGGGGTCAACAAATGAAATTAAGAGGTAGCAAGTTTAAAACAATAGGTAGCAGATTTAAAACAAACAAAAGGAAGTTTTTCTTTACACAGTGCACAGTCAACCTGTGCAACTCCATGCCAGAGGATATTGTGAAAACCAGGACTTTATCTAGTTCTTTTTTGAACCTGTTAAATTCATGGAGGCTAGGTCCATCGATGTTTATTAGCCAGGATTGGTACGAATGGTGTCTCTTGCATATTTGTCAGAGGCTGGAAATGGATGACAGGAGAGGGATCACTTGATGATTACCTGCTCTGTTCTCTCACTCTGGGGCATCTGGCATTGGCCACTGTTGGAAGCCAGGATACTGGGCTAGCTAGATGTTTGGTCTGACCTAGGATGGCCATTCTTATGTAATAATCCATTTAAAATGTTAGTTTTGTGCATTTTAATTGCATTTGAATTGTGATTTATGTCAAGTTCAATTTGGATGACAAGTAAAAAATTAAATAAATCTAATAACATTTATTTAGATACTACATATTTTAAGCTGTCCAAATGCTTAAATGTGTGTGTAGATACAATATATCTACATGATTAGAAAAAAGAAGCACCAAATTTAATACAAAGGCTTTGTTTACTTGCTGATCGTTTTAATAGCTACTAAGACGTGAATCAGCAGCTCTTTAGGACAATAACTTAAAAGTGCAAGCACAATCAAAGCTTCCTATTTACTCATTTAAATCAGTGATTTAAATTGCTTTTACTTAAATCAATGCATCCTGTATGACATCATATGATTTTGTTACCTGTACGTTCTTTTAATGTAGATGTAGTATGAAATATTCAAGTTGTGTCAGTGTGAATGGTCCAGCTTTTAAAAAGAAAATCCAGACTGAAAATGCCATTCTATTGTAATGCACAGAAAATGATTGTGTATTTTTGTCCGATTCTGACACCTGAACACAAACCTGTATCATCTACTACTACAATTTTTAGCCTCAGCCACTTGTTTCTAGCTTTTGAGAACCTGACAAAAAGTTGGTATATTTTGACCATTTTTTCAGGTTATCTATGACCTTATATCTAACACTGATGGCCAGAAGTTACTGATTTGCTCTAGGAAAATATTTAAAGTAAATTTCCACTGTATGGGAAACACTTTTAAAAATAAACTACTGTAATTGTGAACAGTACTGCTATCCTTGTTCAAACATAGTGTAAATAGAATTACTGTGTAATTCTGCAGTTGTTTAATATAATTTACAATAGTTTTTTTATATATTAATGATACACTTGTCTTTACATAGCATATTGTAAAATGAATAATGATGTAAAAAATGTTGACTGGACAAGGGACTCCATCACTTTCAATAGCTGAGAGATTCCTTAACTGAAATAGTAGAGGCCTGTGTTTCACTTAAGGCTACGTCTACACTGGCCCCTTTTCCGGAAGGGGCATGTAAATTTCACAAGTCGTCGTAGGGAAATCCGCGGGGGATTTAAATATCCCCCGCGGCATTTAAATAAAAATGTCCGCCGCTTTTTTCCGGCTTTTAAAAAAGCCGGAAAAGAGCGTCTAGACTGGCCCCGATCCTCCGGAAAAAGTGCCCTTTTCCGGAGGCTCTTATTCTTACTTCAAAGTAAGAATAAGAGCCTCCGGAAAAGGGCGCTTTTTCCAGAGGATCGGGGCCAGTCTAGACGCTCTTTTCCGGCTTTTTTAAAAGCCGGAAAAAAGCGGCGGACGTTTTTATTTAAATGCCGCGGGGGATATTTAAATCCCCCGCGGATTTCCCTACGACGACTAGTGAAATTTACATGCCCCTTCCGGAAAAGGGGCCAGTGTAGACGTAGCCTTAGAGTTCCCAGGTATGTCTGCATAGAATTTATCAAAGAGATGAACTTCCAGAAGCTGGATGCATTGGATTGTGACTTCCATACCCAGGCTCACGTGATAAGCTTTCTAATGTCTGCCTCTAAGATTGTTTTGTGTGTGGCACTTTGTTCTCTAGTGGCAGACTGCAATTAGAACTTTAAAAGCTCAGCGGGATATTCTGCTTTGTGGCCAGCTGTCACCATTTGTTCACTAGTGTTTCCATTTTGGCTGCAGCTGTAACCCCTTTTTAGAGCTTGGGGCCAGAAAGCTGGAAACCCCCGTCTGATTGGCTGCCTGCCCCACCAGCCCCCTTCCTAGGGGGAGAGCAGCCAACTAGGCTCCATGGGGAGAAGGCCAGAGCACTCTTGAGCAAGGCTCCTGCTGAGACATAGGGACTGAGGACCCAGACGCCCAGCTACCCTCTCCTCAGCACAGGGCCCGGATGCTTTCCCCATGTCTGCAGCACCAGGAACGGAAGGAGGGGGCGATGTGCGGACCCTGCAGGGGGGAAGAGGAGCCTGTTGCCTGAAAGCTCCAGGTAAACCGGGGCCGAAGGGGGCGTTGAGCTGAGGCGGTGTTGGCAGCCACACAGCGCGCGGGGTCACAGGCCGGGGGCGGGGCGGCTGTTCAGGCTGCAGCCCGGATGGAGCCGGGGCCCCTGGGGCCAGGCACTCACCGAAGTCCAGGAACTGCTTCATGGAGAGGGGCGACGGGGAGAAGCGGGAGTAGAAATCCACTTGCTGCGGGAGGCTGGGCGGGGAGGCGCCTCTCAGCAGGGCCCGCAGCAGCCTCATGGCGGCCCGAGGACGAGACGCGGCTCCGCTACTCCCTGCCCGGGCCGGTCGCCATTCCCGCCTGGGCAGCTGCCCGGAGCCTCGGCTTCTGCCGGGCCTTGGCCTCCCGCGCTGCGCGGGCCTCGGAGGAGCTGGCGGGCGCCGCCGCGCTGGACGAGGGCGGGAAGCGGAGGCCGGGCGCCGCCTCCCTCCTTGCTCCGCCCTGCTGGACGCCGCGCCTGGTGCAGGGGGTCGATCGCGGAGCCCCGACCTGACACTGCCTCCGAGGGGCCGGGGCCGCCCCGCTGCTACGCCGGGCAGGAGCTCTGAGCTCGGGCCCTAGCGGGGAAGACCGGCCCGGCCCCCACTTCTCGGCGAAGAAGAAGATTGGTTTTAAGATTGTCGATTGAGATGGCGGGTTCTCTTCATTGCTGCTCTCCTGCGGAACCGGGGCAGGTTCTGAGCCAGTCGCTTACTGCTCGTCCCACTGGCTAGCAACTGAGCAATGGGCGTGTCCCACGATTAATCATTACCCCGGGACTCTTGCCACCTGCACCTTTTCTTGCTTTTTTCTCTTTTCTCCTTCCCCCCCCCCCCCCCCCCGCCCAGGCTGGGGGAAAGGGAGAGACAGAACATATGACATGGCAGAGATTGGGGGGTGTTTTAGAGAGCCCATGGGGGAGTCAGAGGGTGGTACCCACCAGGCGAAGTAGAGTGAAAGAAGGCAAGCTTAGCAAACAGAGTGACTGTGGCCAAAAGAGCTTGTGTGAGGTACCTTTGAAGGCCCCACCAAAAAACTGAATCAAGAGGGGGGGGGAAGGCCGACCATATCGTCTTTATCTTAGTGGTTGGAAGGGGGGCTCATATGTGACTGAGGGAAAAGCAGGCCCCGCTCCCATTTCAGCATGGGAAAGCCATTACAAAGGTGGGATTTGCTAGAGTGCTATAAACCATGTGGAGACATGAATAAGAACTACCTATTCATCCCTTTATATAACACCTCTTCATATAATACAAGAGTCAGGGTGACCTGAGGCATAAATCAAACCAAAGATGATGTGCCTTCCTGCAAGGCACTGTCAGCATGTGGCACTCCTTACAGATTGGTCTTCACAGATCAACTAGCAAGTGGGATCAATAAAAAAGTGAGCAATTGCATGAAAAATGGTTCCTCCAAGGGTTATTAGCCAAGCTGATCAGGGACACAATCTCATGCTCCCAAAACCTGCCCCACCGCCTTACTGTCAGGGCAACCCTTATCCTCCTGCCCCAGGGCCACCAGGCTTTTGGCCAACTCATCTGACCTGACTGGACTGGGGGAGGCAGGACTTGAACCCAAACCCACACTCCACCCTAGACAAGTGCCTTAGCCTCTAGGCTAGTGGTCCCCAACCTTTTGAGGTTGTCGGGTGCCAGGGGGCGTGGCCGTTTGCCCGCCAGGGGGCGGGGACACTGCACGCCCGGGGGCGGCCCTCCCCCCATAGCCGTGCGCCCGGGGGGCTGGCGCCCCCCCCCGCAAGCGCCGCGTGCCCGGGGGGCCGGCGCCCCCCCCCGCGAGCGCCGCGCACCCGGGGCTGACGCTCCCCGCAAGTGCCGCGCCATGTGCCCGGGGCCAGGCCAGCCCTGAGCACCTGGCGGGCGCATGCAAATGCCCCCACGGGCGCCATGGCGCCCACGTGCACCGTGTTGGGGACCACGGCTCTAGGCCATGCTGGAACCCACCACACCAGCTGCTGGAAATGGCTGACAAGAAGACTGATCGTTTGATAATTGCCCTCTTCTGTCCACTACTTTGAAGTGTCTGGATTGGCCAATGTCGGAAGATGTGCAACTAGGCTAGCAGGATCATTGGTCTGATCCAGTCTGGCCATTCGTACCAGCTTAATTTCCTCCTTGCATCATGAGATAGGAGCTGAAGATTCACCTGCTGCCTAGGTGAATGCCCTGATCATTGGCTCATGGGCTACAGTGCTGAGGGCTTCCACAATGTTTCATTTTAATAAGTACAGTACTGAGGTGAGGTGTATGAGACTCCCTCCCTAGGCCAGCGGTGGCTTCTCTGGTGTGTTAGGGGAATTACTGGGTCAAATCCCCTTTCTGCTTACTGAAGAGGAATGTGCTACAACCCATGTACATGCTTGGGTTATACACCTAGCTATGGTGATGGAGGCTGGAGGTCCCTTGAGCTTACCTGTTGAATCTGATACACTTTAGTTAAATATTATTGAGGTAGCATCAACTCTGCACTTTGTTGTCCAATGGTTAATTACCTACCTTGCTTAGTGATGCTCTGAATTTGAACCTTCCATCTGCCTGCATTAAGAAGGGCTTCGGAGGGGTTTCAAACACAATTGTGCTGCATGGTGGGGCGGGGGATTTACTGCCCTCTTACCTGTGGCCGCTTTTTGTTTAAATTTTGGCTAGGTGAGGTGCTACTGACTTCCTCTGTAGCCCAGAAGTTTAGCTATGGGTTTGAGCCAGGGCTGGATTAAGGGGGGGAGAGGGGGCTAGCCGGGCAGCTGCCCGGGGCACCAACCTATGGGGGGGCGCCTGATGGCAGCTGTAAGGGGCACCGCTTGCGTGGCGCCCCTTAGAGCTGCCATCAGGCGCCGTGTGCCCGGGGCAGGGGCTGCATGGCACCCCTTAGAGCTGCCATCAGGCACTGTGCACCTGATGGCAGCTGTAAGGTACACAGCACGCCCAGGGGTGGGGCCATGCATGTGCCATGTGCCCGGGGACAGAGCCGCGCATGGCTGGGGCGCAGGAATGGCTCGAGCTGGCCCTGGTTTGACCCTGCCCTGGTGCCTGTGCCTGCCCCTGTTCTGTAACAGCCTTGTGCTCACTGCTCTCTTGTCTTTTTGAAGTGGCTCTGCTTGACTTAAATGTATTTTAAGATAAATTCATGGCTACATTCACTCTCTAATCTGATTACTTAAACAATGCAGCAGGAGACTGGAGGTGTTTCATAGCATTGCAAACAGCATGGGTGGCCAGTGTGCTAGGCAAGGGAAGGCGCAGCCTTCCCAAACTGCCAGCCTGGCTCTGCTCACATGGCCAGGGCTGCCCTGACACAAGGTGAACTGAGGCAGCTGCCTCAGGTGCCAGACTGGGGGGGGGGCGCCACTAGGATCCAGAGTGTAGAAAATTGTGTCTGCTGCTAGTGCATATGAAGGTAGCAGAGCAGTACCATGAGAGGAGTAGAACAGGAAGAAGCCAAAATTGAGACCTTGCAAAGTTTTGGCCTAAGTGAGGGGACATGAGGGCATCATTTGAGCTCCCCGCCTCAGGTGCCAAAATGTAGTGGGCTGGCCCTGCACTCTGCCCCCAGAATGCCTACTGCAGGCAATTTGGGGGTGGAGTGTGGCTGCCTCCAGGGCCTGCCCTTTCTGTGCTCTGAGGCTAGGGCACGCTAGGGAGGTTAACATTTAGTGGACTGTATGATTAACCAATAAGAGTAAACCACACATTCCCCCTCACCCCCCTGCTGCCACTAGCAAGAGTTGGTGCAGCCAGTTTAAAAGCCAGTTCTGGAGCTGCCTGCCCCTTTTCCCCCCACACTGCTGCCTCTATCAACAGCATAGAGGAGAGAGCAGGGGAGGCTGCCATGAAGCAGTCTCTGTCTGCAGGGAGCTCAGACCCCCCCCCCCCCACAACCCCACCCAACAGACAGGGGCTGCTGCCACCCCACACTGCTGCCTTTGTATTTGAGGCAGTGGCACAGGGTGGCAGGCAGCTGGTCTGTGCGGTCTGATACAGAGGCAGCAGCGTGGGCTTGCAGGAGTTCCCCGGGCATGGGGCCAGGAGTGCTCTGGCTGCTAGCCCCACTCCAAGGGATTATAGAATAGTAGAGTAAATGACAGAAATTCATGCAGATACTTGGCTATTCAATTAACTGATATCTAACATCCCTAGTTTAGACCAGGGCTAAGGGTGTTTTCCTGGTTGGTTGTCCTCTAGATAATCTATTTTAAACTGGTAAATACCAATTTGTCAGGTTGATAATGAAGAAAATTAATTAGCATCCCCTGCCCTACTAAAGACAGTACATACAGTGCCATCTGACATCTAACTATCAAATAGTCACACAAAGCAATGACAAAAAGCCACAGGCCAAGCTGCAATGGGACACAGGTCATATGAGGTAGTTGCAGCAGTGGAGGTGAAACTGAAGGCATCTACACGATAGTGGAAGACAACACACCCAGACAGTCTGGATATAGGGCATCCAGGAACAGGACATGAGTCTTGGGCGTCAGATGGCCTGCTGCACAAGTGATTGAAAAGAAACTAGGCATAAAAGCAACACAGAGGACCAGTAGGATATAGACCAACAGAATGAAGATGGTAACATGATGAAAGCAAATCTCTCCCCAACAGCAGCCTCCGTTGGGGGGGCAACTGTAATATTCACCAGAAACCACTGACTGGCCCCAGTCTTACTGTATACAGCAGAGGTGAGCAAAATACAGCCTGTGGGCCAGATTTCGCCCACCAAGCATTTTGGATCTAGCCCATGGTCTGCTGGGACCCTCAGGCAGCCTCCCTTCCTGCCTCAACCTCAGGTTGCACAAAGCAGCTGCCTGCGGGGGTCATGTGCCTCTTGCCACTCTGTGCCCCTTTCACAGGAGGGGTGTTACTTTGGGTGCTGCCCCAGCACAATCATCGCAGCTCCCATTGGCTGTAAACTGGCCAGGACATATTTGTGGTGCAGGCAGCGCATGAATTACATAAGAATGGCCATACTGGGTCAGACCCAGGGCTGGCTCTAGGTTTTTTGCTGCCCCAAGCAAAAACATTTCCCCCCCCCCCCCCCCACACACACACACACACACTTTCACAGAGGCATGAGTAGAGTGGGACTGGGGGCAGGAGAAAGCAGCACTCCACACTCACTCTTGTTCTCAGGTCCCAGTGTGTGTGGAAGAAACTGGCTGCAGGGGCTGCCCTCGTTTCCCAGTGCTGCCTGCCCCCCACCCTTGGCACAGCCTGGCGCTGGGGTCTCTGCAGCCGGAGGAGGGACTCGCTTGTCCCTGGCGCTCAAGGGATGGGGCCACACCGTGGCTGAGCTCCAGCAGCCGCCAAGCCCCTGAACTCCGCTCCAGGGAGCCAGCTGCTGGGACCAGCCACCATGGCCGCGGCCTGCCCTGCCGGGCTCAGCGTCACCAGCTGCGGCCGCCCCGCCCTGCCTTCTAGGAAGTGCCCCAGTAGGGGCCGGGCCTCAGGGCTGCCCGCGCAGAGCTCCCAGTGCCCCGGGGCCAGGCGCGGGCTCCGAGCAGCTGGGCGCGGGGCTCCCAGCTCGAGGCGGACTCTGCCGGGCTCCCTGCCTACTCCTCCTCAGGCCGGAATGCCGCCCCTGGCAATGTGCCACCCCAAGCATGTGCTTCCTTCGCTGGTGCCTAGAGCCAGCCCTGGTCAGACCAAAGGTCCAACCAGCCATGTCTGCCGACAGTAGCCAATGCCAGCTGTCCCAGATGCAGGGCCGGCCAGAGGCATTTTGGCGCCCTGGACACAGGCGTGCGGCGCCGCCCCCAGGTGCACTGCGCATGTGCGGGCCTACCCCTGGGGCGCACGATGCATGCGCGACCCAGCTACGGCCACTGGCGCAAAGCCTGTGGCCTACCCCTGGGGTGCACGATGCATGTGCGACCCAGCTACGGCCACTGGCGCAAAGCCTGTGGCCTGCCCCTGGGGTGCATGGCACAAGCGCAGCCCAGTCCGGCCCGGCTGTTGCTGCTGGCCCGTTCGCCAGGCTGTGTAGAGCCCCATGGCCGTGGGGGAAAGGGCATTACTGGCTGGTGCCAGGGGGATGCGGGCGGGCCAGCACTGTGGGAGCCAGGCGCGCGGTGCCTGATGGCAGCTGTAAGGGACGCCATGCATCCCTTACAGCTGCCATCAGGTGCCCCCCATTGGTTGGTGCCCTGGGCAGCTGCCCGGCTCGCCCATGCCTCTGTCCGGCCCTGCCCAGAGGGAGTGAATCGAACAGGTAATGATCAAGCCATCTGCTGCCATCCATCTCCACCCTCTGACAAACAGAGCCTGGGGACACCATTCCTTACCCATACTGGCTAATAGCCATTGATGGACTTAACCTCCGTGAATTTCTCGTTCTCTTTTAAATCCTGTTACAGTCCTAGCCTTCACAACCTCCTCAGGCAAGGAATTCCACAGATTGACTATGCACTGTGTGAAGAAGAACTTCCTTTTATTTGTTTTAAACCTACTGCCCATTAATTTCATTTGGTGGCCCCCAGTTCTTCTTCTGTTATGGGAACAAGTAAATAACTTGTCCTTATTCACTTTCTCCACACCACTCATGATTTTATATACCTCTATCATATCCCCCCCTTTCCAAGCTGAAATGTCCCAGTCTCTTTAATCTTTCGTCATATGGGACCCATTCCAAATCCATAATCATTTTAGTTGCCCTTTTCTGATGCCAGTATATCTTTTTTGAGATGAGGAAACCAGTATTCCCTCTTTCCCCAGTGTGTGGCACAGAGAGGCATATGGCCCCAGCAGTAGGCCCCTGGGCTGCTAGCCAGGAGCTGCTTTGATAAGCACCTCCTGGCAACAATCTGCATATAGCACCCCATCCTCCTCCCTGCATCTCAACTCCATGTCACCACTCAAACTCTCTGCACCCTGCTTCCCCAAGTCACAATTCCCTCTCAGACCTTGCACCCCTGCTTACCACCCTCTCCCCAGGCCAGAATCCTCTCCTGCACCCATACCCACTCCCTGACCCTGCACCCTAATTACTTGCCTGAGGTCACAATTCCTTCCTCCACCCAAATTCCCTCTCAGATCCCACACCATCTCCTGCACCCCAATCCTCTACCCCAAACTCCCTTCTGCACCCAGCCTCCATTCCAGAACCCCCATCCCTTCCATAGAAAACTGTGGTCCTTGACTACTTACGAAAATCTTGCAGTGGCCCCCTATCAAAAAATTATTGTCCATCCCAGTCTACAGAGACCATAAATTGTCTAAATCCCTAGATTTCCTGCATTGGTACGATCATCTGTGGACTATCAGTAGCCTTTTTTTTTTTTTTTTTTTTTTTTAAAACCCCAACCTTAACTTCTGATAACACGAGGTTTGTATACACCAGTGTTTCCCAAATAGTGCTCCATGCAAAGTGAAAATAAGGGTTCCACGAGAACCTGATCACTTGCACCCTCCCCCTGAGCCAGTCTTAGGGGCGGGCGAGCCGGGCAGTTGCCTGGGGCTGCCATTTTCAGGGAGCCATCGGCCACCACAGTCTTAGGGGCAGGCCAGCGGGGTTGTGTTTTTTTTGTTGTTGTTGTGTGGTTTTCTTTTGGTCGACCAGTCCCCCCCAGCAGTGTGTGGGTTTTTTTTTTTAAAGGGTTCTGTGGCCAAATAAAATTGGGAAACACTCGTATACACTACCACTACCATCCTGTCTCATACCTAATAATAGACCATTTGTACTAACCGCTGTGGACTGTTAGTTGCTTTTTATTAAGATTAATGTTGTTGCTGGTCCCAAGCACCAGTTACAGGGCTAGGAGGTCCCCTAAGCTAGAGTTTAGGGTTGAAGCTGAATGATTATCCTTTACAAAGATTGGTGCCCTTGGCTATGGTTATGTTTGCATCCCACTAGGCTAGGGATAGTGATGGGTTCAGTTTGTGGTTCCTGAGCCAGGGTTAGAGATGCGGACTAGATGATGGTGGTGTTATATTCCATATTATTTATGCAAATATGCTTACAATAAGAATATGCCATAACAGATATGCTTTAGGTAAGATATTATTGGAATGGCTGAGATTTACTGAATAGGATTATCCCATTCGTATGCATGTAGCATTTTTTGTGCGACATTAGGAATATTGACCTGTGTACTTTTATTTTATATTTGCTGCTTTGGCCACTCCCACTTCTGACACTTCAGGGACTACAATGGAAAAACCAGACAGGGTTGATAGGCTATCAGCACGGACAGTGAACTGTAAATAGGCTTGGCCTGCTTGTGGACCATCATTACTACTACTGACTCATGGTCACTGTGTTGCCCCAAAGTCATGTGACCTGGTCACTTAATATTAACTTGCATCTTGGTCTGCTGAACTGTTCCACAAGCGGGTGGGGAAATCAGACAAAGGATTCCTTCCTTATGAAATTATATAAGAGGCATGGGTGGCCAGTGACCCAACAGCCCAGGGAGGCTAGCCTGACCCCTCCTCTTGTACACACACCCCCTCACAGGAGCCCAAAGCACACTCACCATGGCCCACACCCCAGGACTGCTTGGCTGGGGACAGGGAACCAAGGCCCCAGCCCTAGTGTGCCACAGTGGCAGGGCCGCTGCGCTCATAGTCCCAGGGGTATGGGTCCCAGAGCACTGTGCAGGCAGCGTGTCCCACTGTGACTCCCTGCAGGAAGTACACTGGCCTGTACTCTGTATTGTGTACAGAGGTCACAATAAGCTGTTTGGGGATGCTTAGCCTCCCCCTGCCTACAATACTCATCACTCATGCTATTCTATCAATACTGTATTAATCCATAAATGAGCCAAAGAGATTCTCTTTGTGTCTGTCAGTGCCCCGATGAGACCGAGACCTTGGCATATGCTGGCAACTAGTCTGCCAACATCACAGCATCTACATAAGGTAAAAGTTGTTAAGCATAAGGTATAAATAAGGTAAAATGTTAAGCATGCATAGAGGAACACTATAGGAATTTTAGTAATCTATGATCTCATTGTCATGTGGTTCAATTTTTAGATCCAAGGGAAACCTGAACACTCCAGAGAGGCTTAACCACTTTCTTATTTATTGCAAGCTTTAAGTAGATAACATTGTTTAAATTTTACAAGCCTTACAAACAATTCCTACACAACTTAAACCTTAAACACTATACATTCTAAAGCAATTAATAGAGTGCAAAGCAATGCAAATGCAATTAATAGATTATTATAATACAATAATTAAGCCTAGTTCACTTACACTTCACCTGTACGCTACCTAAAGTACCAGGCAGGAGGTCGAGGTCCCTTTGATTCCCACCCAGCAGGACACCATGCACTGCTGCAGCCGGTGTGAAGGGTCTCTTACTTCTAGTCATAATGAGCAGGACCTGTAGGTCATGCTCACTCCCTCCCACTGATTATCTTTTCTATACCTATATTTATACTCGACTTGGTTGTTCTAGTAATATCTACCGATTGATTATGCATTTTACAAAATACCTATTATGCCCATATTTGGGATACGTCCTGCTATTCAGGCTGTACTATACTTGATTGACAGTTCTATGGCTGATCTGATTTTTGCTTATCAGAAATATCATGTACCAGTACCAAGTTTCTCCCAATGTTCTTGGGGTGGTTTCACTATAACATACTCCCTATGCATGATTGTTTAAAGCACTCCTGACTCTTAAAGCCCCATCCCCCTCGGCCTGGCCTACGTGCATACGTGCACCAGACTTGAGTCAGGCCTGGGTTTGCTTTGTTAGAAATCCGCACTTTGGGCAAGACAGCCATCGTTAGTCCGGTTAAGGCAGGGCTGGACAATGCAGACACTATTATTCTGGTCAAGATGTGGTTGTGCGGGCTCCCCTACACTCATTGGATAAGAGCCTTTGAAAATGGGAGAGTTAGAGCCAATTCTAGTTCACATGGGGAAGGAGTATGCATGCGCACACACACGTTTTACCTTATGTTTCATGCTAGAATGAATTAGGGATGTTAGATATCATTTAATAATCATGTAACTGCACAAAATCTTTGCAATTACAAGATTATTCCATGGTCCCCAGGGGCAGGGCAGCAGCCAATGCACTCCTGGCTGCACTCCTGGTCTCACTCCCAGAGAGCACCCTGCCAACTCTGTATCAGAGGCAATAGCGGGGTGGCTGCAGCCTCTATCTGCGGGGAGTCGGCGCTACCTGCAAGCAGAGGCTGCACTGGCATCCCACCTGCCCCCCCACCTTGCACTGCTGCCTCTGATACTGAGGCAGCAGTGAGGGGGGGAGGGGAAAGATGGCTCTGTGAAGCCGGCTCTCTACCTCTTGTAAACAAGGAGGCTTACAGAATCTGTCGAAAAAGGCTTTCTTTCTCGACAGATCCTCCCACCCCCCCCTCCCCCTCCCCCCGACTGCTGCTTTTTGCTGAGTTGGCAAAATGTGGTGGCCATTTTAATGCAAATTAGGCACAGGATATTTAAATCCCTGCCTCATCTGCAATGTTGACCTGCCTAATCTGCATCCCTTTGCCAACAGAGGGATGCAGTGTAGACATACCATCAGAGACAACAGTGCAGGGGAGGAAGGGCAGGTGGCTCTGTGGGCGGCTTAAAAGCTGGCTTGCTACTGGCACCAACTCCCCCCTCCTCTATCAGAGGCAGCAAGTTGGGGAGGGGGAAGTGCATGTAAATTGTTTGGATTAACGAATAAGCCTAGGCTTATGGGTTAATTGTTTACACAACTATACACTGACCACCCTAGTATACACTAGGGTGTTACTTTGAAATAACCCCCCTTAGGACAAATTTATAAGTGGAGCATGCACACTGTCAAGCCTGTTATTTTGAAATAATGGGCCTCTTATTTCAAAATCTGTACTTCTGCTTTTCTCGGGGGAGGGAGGAATAACACTTCATTTCAAAATTAATTATTTCGAAATAACTACTCCCCAGATTCAATCAAACTAGTTACTCCAGTGCTTCCTGGGGCTGTAAGTCAAGGTAGCGTGTCCACATTAAGAGAGCCTGCCTCGGGCTAATTTTGAGGCTTCCCTATAGAGGGCACATGTTTTTTCAATTTTGTAAAATCAGGAGTTAAGTTGAATTTAGTTATTTCAAAATAATTTCCTAGTGTAGACATGCCCGGAGATAAATAGCTTGAGAGTTTAAACTGACTTGGTGCCTTCTTAAATCAGCAAATGGACAAGACCCTGTTCCACAAAGGGCCACAATCTTTAGAACAGGGTTGGCAGGATAGTGCCTGCCAGAATCCATGTTAGTGTGAACTCCGGTAAGTTTATTAGCATTTCTCTGTAATGCTTTTTAATTTGGGAATAAAGTGGGCTTGCTTAGAAAGCACTGTTTGGTAACTTACATCTTCAGCAATCCCCCTGATACCAGTATCTAAACTAAAAGCAAACAGGTCTGTTGAGGCAGACTGTTTTTGCTGGAAAATTCACAGTGAAGGCAGGGAACTCTGCAGCCTGGGCATACTCTGGTCAGAAGGGAGTGTTGTGAGTCTCTACCCAAGAGAGGTAACAGCTGCCGTGCTGGAATCCTGAGAGTGGGTGCCTTTGCTGGACCACTACCAGGAAATACAGGTACAGGTTCTCTGAACTGTTACAGCATGTTTTGACCTTTCCCTAAAAGGGATGAGATTTCATGAGTCTGCAATCACTTGTTGTCAATCACATACTCTGCAGATCTCATACTGTTCCATGCATGCTGTCTGTCGGGCACTCATGCCTGATCAGTAGAAATATGTCTGAGATGAGCCTGGACATGGCTCTTGTCCCCAAGTGTGAGGGTATTGATATATGTCATCTAAGGATGTTAAGGACTAGTAGACTATCAGATAAGCAAATGCTAGTCAATTTCCCTCCCCCTGTCCCCCTTGCTGCCTCTATCAGATAGAGGCATCAAAGAGGGGGGAACAGGGAGTACTTCAAAGCAGCTTCACTGCACAGGGATCAGCTATGCAGCACTGCTGCTTTGAAACTCCAAGTCAGTGTTTCAAAGGGGCAGCAGCCACACAGCTGATCTGCGTGACATTTCAGTGGAATGGGGATTCCCCAGCTGACCCCAGATTCTGCGCAGCATTTCCCCAGCTGACCCCAGGCTCTGCGCAGGATGCAACGCAGCATAGAGCCCAGGATTAGTGGGAGACTGAGTCCCCCGCTGACTCTGGGCTGCATGAGGGCACTGTGGCTTTGAAATGCACAAGAGTCCTCACTGGCAACTCTTGTACATTTCAAAGCAGGCACATCCGCATGCATCCCGGAGTCAGCAGGACTTCCTGCTGGCTCTGGGCAGCACTTGGAGTTCCGCATTCCTCCTTTGAAATGTACAAGAGCCTGGGGGGGGGGGGGGGAGAGCAGCTCTTGTACATTTCAAAGGAGGAATGGGGAAGTGCCTATTGACTAGTAGTAATTGACTCGTCAATTAACTGCAATTTAACATCCTTAATGACATCAGCTCATAGAGTCCCAGGATTACTGCTCTACCCCTTTTAAACAAAATTCCATCTTGCATGCACAATTCATCCCTCACCTGGTGGTAGGCTTTAACCTTCTGGACTACTATAATGAGCTCTTAGCTTCAAGAAAGTGCAAAATTGTTGTTCTGTTTATAAATGTGTAACTGTTTCATCCACTCACTGTGCTATAGTTACCTACTGGAATTGAAGGGGTTAATTTCTTTCCCGAGACAGGGGATTGAGTTGGAGTCACATAGACAGTAGGTAAGTTTGGGTTGATGTGAATGAACTGTCAATAAAAGAATGAAGTTACCTTGGAGATAACACTAGAAGACCAAAGTCCTAAACATTAATTTTCAGTGGTTGCTAGCCAGCTGGGCAGAACACGTGAAAACTAAGTGATTGCAAATTGAAACTCAGACCAGGTGAGTGAGCAGTCTGAGTTAAGTAGGTAGCTGCCAGGTTCAGTGAGAGTTGGAGTCCTGACTAATTTGGGCCTGAAAGTCATATAATGCTGCCACTGTGGACATATGCATAAGCTTGTCATGGATTCAGAAGAGTGCTTTTTATCTCTGACCTTTACATGATTTACCAGAAGCAAGAAAAAACATAAGTCTGTTAGGGCAGCTGTATATTTTCATTCTCCCTTTATGCTGATTGTCTGCATTTCCTCACGTGTATTCTGGATACTGGCTTCTATTCCAGAATAGCACCAACATATTTGGGAGTTTCTGTTCTTGATAATGCTGGATATTATGATTTTACGGCCTGTATATATGATGGTAACCATGGTATCATGTATACTCATCTCAGTACTGCCAGTAAACTTGAGAGGCAGGTGGAGTTTCTCCTCTGCTGTTTGCCCAACCTGACAGAATGGAGTATGTGGGCACTTGTAAATCTTTGTACTTCATGATTTCATAGCTTCTAAGACGAGAAGGCTGTTTTTTGCTTCTTTACAGCCCCTGTCTTGAAACTGGCACGTAACTGGGTTGATGCTTTCTGTATCTTTGTGTTTTTCTGTATTTGTCAGGTTAAGGATTTCCTGTTCTTATTTCATTGTCCTTTTTTAAATGCTGCAGAGCTGCTCTGGATAAGAAGTTACCTGTATCTCTGTTCCTTTCTTGTAGGGTACACAAGTTGTAGCATTGCCACTTCAGCAGCATGTGCTGCTGGCATTTGGGGTCCGGTAAGCAGTGGCTCTTTAAAAATATGTTCTCTAGTAGTTTATAGTCGTTGTAATAAAATATCTTCCCATCCCAGATTCTGTACCAGCTGAATTGTTTTACCTATTTCTAGGTGTAATATGTCTGGAAGACATCCCTATCCTTTTTAAAAACTTCACAGTAATCTTTTTAGCATGTTTGTTGCGGGGTTATCTGGGGGGTACATTTGTAGTTATGGGAGTCATTTGTACCAGGTTTAGTATCACTAGGTTTGTGAATTAACTTGTTTAGCTGAAAACATTTTCTGTATTACCTGAAATTTCAGCCTGTGTATGTTTTCTTGTTGTTCAATGTACATTGTCCTCGTGATAGTTTTTATCATGCCCTCTGCTTTCCTCTGTTGTACTATGCTGAAGAAGTCTTTGTGGCTTACCATAATCATTGGTGACCCACTGTTAATCTGGCACTCAGTTTCCGGTTTATGTGTGTATTGCCTCTGCAGTTGATGCTAGTGTGAACTTTACAGACCATTAATTTTTGCTGTTTGGTACAGTTCTAATGTCATAGCCATGACTCAGGATGAGATTTTGTATGTTTAACTTCCTTAATATGGTGGGCTTTTTTCCCCCCCTTTGGTTGTGGGTTTGTATTTTCGCCTCCAAGCTTTAGCATATATAATTTCTCTTGCCCAATTATTGCTTATGACTCCATACATGGTGCATTTTCCATCATGTTTTTTTTTCTACTGCAGCCACAAGTCGTCTTTAGAAAAATTTCAATCTCCTCTTCTTTGTGCATTTGGACTTCCATGAGTTCTGGTGTATTTTTTTTTTTCTTTATTGCGTGATGCATTGCCTACATTCCTCATTCTGTGCATTTACATGTGAGTTTGTTCATGAGTTTTGCTTATATGTATTCTCATTGGAGCACTTGCCTCTTGCATCCCTCTTACTAATCTATCATAAATTAATCTATTCAAAGCTGATAATTACATGAGTTAGCTATTTTGTACAATTTAGCAATTTACTGATCCATTATTTCTCCAGATTTTTATGACAAGCATTGACAAGATAATTGTAAAATACAACATTTTTGGGGGGGATAAAGATTTTTACTTGAATTCTCCTGCTCTTTACAGCTGAAGATGCAGGCAGGCCCCGGGTTACATCAATCCAACTTACATCGGACCCCTAGTTACACACGGGGGGGGGCGCAGCTAGTGCGGGGTGCCTCCCCCACTGTTGCTGCCTCCGGCAGCGCAGGGGGCGCTTCCTCCCCCCAGCAGACCAGGGAGACACAGAGTGGCTTTTCTCGCCGCAGAGAATGCAGGTCTGCTGGGGGAAACAAGACACCAGCCGAAAGGGGGCACTCCAGAGTAGAAAAATTAATTTCCTAGGGAACAGCAGGAGCAGCAGGCAGTGAGACCCATTGTGTTACAGTCCCTATCTCGGGAGCAACAGCTCTTTCCCTCCTCAGCACTAGAGCTGCAAGTATCTTGTTAGCGTCACGTGAAATTAACAAGTCCCTTCCAGCCTGGCAGAGGTGAAGCTGAAAAATTACCCAGTGGTGTGGGTGGGCAAGAATGGGGAGGAGCAGGACAGAAGGGAAGAGGGGATAAGCCCCAACCCCACACCCTGGCTGGAACGGAGCAGGGTAAGCCCCAAGGGGATGGGTCTGGTTGCAAAGTGGGTGAGTGGACACCTGTGGCTAAACTCCTGTTCCCAACACAGAATTTTTCTTTAAAATTAATCCTGTGGATAAATTCACACACACCCTTCACAGGAAGGGATTTCCATTTTCTGCTCAGCAGAATACAACAACAGCTTTGATTGTATCAGTATGTCACTGTGCTCTCCAATGACTATTGATTACACTTAGTACCCATTTCACTGAACCATCTGTAGCAAATTCTATTTGGAACAGTAATATGCATTGAATAAACTTTTTTTTAGTTATACAAAACAAAGATTCTGACTATTAAATGAATAACTGGGATTTTTCAGGTACCCCAAAAGGAAGATTTGGATATAGCATGAAACACTGAAACTTATGATCAATTTTTAATTAAAATATCAACCAAAAAAACCTTCATATCAAAACAGTATGTGTTTTTTTCTTAGAATAAGGAAGTTGTATGAGAATCAGGGTCTTTTCCACCTAACTCCAGCTCCCCCCCCCCCCAAATATGTACCAGTTACGACTTACATACAAATTCAACTTAAGAACAAACTTACAGTCCCTATCTTGTACGTATCCTGGGGACTGCCTGTACTGTTGGAGCACATGGCAGCCCATCTCCATGTTCTTTTGGGACAGAAATCTGGTATTCTGAGTTGTTGTTGTTTTATAATATTTTTAGGGGTTGGTTGTGGTGGTGGTGGTGTTTGTTTCACCTATTTACAAGACTGACTTCTGTTCTGACACCATGGCTACGTCTACACTGGCCCCTTTTCCGAAAGGGGCATGTTAATTTCACAGGTCGTAATAGGGAAATCCGCGGGGGATTTAAATATCCCCCGCGGCATTTAAATGTCCGCCGCTTTTTTCCGGCTTTTAGAAAAGCCGGAAAAGAACGTCTACAGTGGGCCCCGATCCTCCGGAAAAAAGCCCTTTTCCGGAGGAGCTCTTATTTCTACTTTGAAGTAGGAATAAGAGATCCTCCGGAAAAGGGCTTTTTTCCGGAGGATCGGGGCCACTGTAGATGTTCTTTTCCGGCTTTTCTAAAAGCTGGAAAAAAGCGGTGGACATTTTTATTTAAATGCCGCGGGGGATATTTAAATCCCCCGCGGATTTCCCTATTACGACCTGTGAAATTAACATGCCCCTTTCGGAAAAGGGGCCAGTGTAGACGAGCCCCCATGTTCTCACTGCACAAGGAAGAGTAAAAAAAAAAGGTAAAAATCAAGCTTTCTTTTTTTTTCTTCACATATATAGACCTCTCTCATCCTACACTCCCTGAAAATACCATTCCGTAAGCACCTAGACATTACCTATATATAGAAGTAATATATCATATCTCCCATCAGCTAATCTCAAGCCTAGCCCAGGGCCTCCTACCAAGACTAATATTAACCCTAATCTATGGCCACCAGCTAATCCAAACGTGACTATCTATTCATCCTAAGTGAATCTTCCTTTGAGGATGCATACCAGCCCTATCCTTAATGCTCTCTTATCCCCTATCAGCCCAGTCTTTAACCCTAGGCCAGAGATGCTTCCAGCCCAAACCATAACCCTATCTTAAGGCTGCCTACAGTCACTAATCCTAGGTTAGGTCCCCACTACCAGCTTCAGTCCCTAACATGTATCTGCCTACTTGCCCTAAACCTTAAGCCTAGCACAGAGCACTTAACCATATCCTTACCTGAGCTGCTTGCTAGCTCCAACCCAAACAGTAGCTCAGGGCTGGCTATTGTCACTAATAGTAACAGTAGCTCGGGACCATATAAACCTCCCCAACTGTAGGCCTAGCCTAGGGCCCCTTACCAGCCCTAACCTAGTCCCAAGGAATCTTATCCTCAGCCCACAGTCCCCGATGGCCAGAGTCACTTTCCATCCCAAACACAGCTCTAGGAGCCACCTAACATTACCAGCCCTAACCCTTTCCTGTAGCACCAGCCCCAAAGATAGCTCTGGGATAAGTACCTCCTCCCCTTAATCCTAGAGAAGAACCTAGACATTGGAGAAGTGCACTCACATGATTTTGGACAGCATATCCTGATCCAGCTAGTAGAGTTGGAGGAGGCTCAGGGTATGTCTACAATACAGCATTATTTCGAAATAACACATCTAGACACAATGTACAGTAATTGCTCATTTAACATGTGCCTGCTTAACATGTTTTTGTAAAGCACGATATATATATTTTTTTTAAGGGAACATTTTTTTGAATTACACGAACATCCCCGGAATAACACAATTTCCCCAGCCGGCCCATTGCCAGTGGCTACATGGGGCTTCCCCTGCCTCCCTGCAAAGCGACGGAGGGTTTGCTGCTCGCCGAGCTGTTCCCCGCTGACTCCCCCTTGCCAGACACTTTGCCCCCTCTCCTCCGCCCCTGCTTGCAGGCTGGGTTTCCCCTGCTGACCCATTGCTGGCAGCTGTGTGGGGCTTCCCTTGGAAAGTGGCGGAGGGTTCGCCGCTTTCTGCACCATTTCCTGGTGACACCCCCTGCCCCCCCTCCTCGGCTGGACACAGTGCAGGTCCCAGCAGACCCACCACAGGGGCATACTCCCAACCCAATTCCCTTCCCCTCCCCTCTTCTCCCCTTTCCTTCCTCAGAGCCAAACACCTCCCCTTCCTGCTGTAACCCAGTCCCCTTTCTCCCCCAACCTTATGTCTCGGTCCCAACAGACATCACCACTTGAAACGCAACCCCCACCTTTTCCATTATTTTCAGTGGGAAAATTAACCCCGCATAATACATTTTCACTTAACACGATCATTTTCTGAAACATATCTATAGTGTTAAATGAGGAATTACTGTATTTCGAAATAGCGTTTTGCTATTTTGAAATAGCGCATCCACACTGATTGGACACTGAATCGCATTTAAGGCTGTCTGGAACCAGTTCTGGCAGGGCTTCAGGCCAGGAGTTACCATGTGTGGCTGCTGCCTGAGGCTATCTGAGGCCTGTGCTTAAAGGGACCACCCCAGACAACCAGTTCTCAGGTTTTCCTGCTTGCTTGCCTATCTCACTGAGGGACAGCAAAGCATTTTTTTTCTCTGTGTGCTCTGGTTGCCCTCACTCAGGACACCACAGCACTCAGCAGCATGGAGCTGGAGCCACCCTTGAGCACTCTGGTGCTTCTCCTGGATGTGGTGCTGTGAGCCCGGTAGCACATTCTGCAGGCAGTAACAGTCTCCCTGGTGTGCTCCACTGGGGGCTTGTGCCTCATTCCTCTCTCACATCCTTCTACTTACCCCTCCCTAACCCTCATTCCTGCTATACAATAAAAGTCACAGGTGTTCATTACAACAAAGTCTCTTTATTGAACAAAACTGGAAGGAGGAGAATGAAACTGAAGTGAGACTGAGGAAAGAAGGTGGGAGAGGGGAGGGGGAAACCTGGGAGGAGGGAGCTGGCAGGGGGAGACAAGGGGAAAAAGTGGGAGGAGAAGCTCAGGGTTGGGGGTCTCACTAGCCCAACTGTCTCCCCGCACTGAAGGTGCGGGGGCCTCGGCATCCGCGGGGGGGGGGGGGAGGAGAGGTGGAGGAAGAAGTGGGAGGAGGAGCTGTAGTTGGGGAGGCAGCAGCGGCTGGAGCAGTAGGAGGCAGCAAGCTCTGCACCAGAGTCTGCACGTGCTCGCAGATGGCACGGCCCTGGGCAAACTGCTCCTGCTGGAGCTGCAGATCTTCCTGCACCCAGTGGTCGAGGGTGCGGTGCACGGCTCGCAGTGCCTCCAGGTGCTCGTGATGGTACCCCTCTACTGCATGGGTGGGCCTATGGCATCCTTGAGTACGGGAGGATGTCCTGGATCGTGTGGTGCACCCTGCACGCACTGCTGGTGCGGCTGTGGAGAAACAAGAGAAGTGGTCAGTTCTCCCTGGGGACACAGTGGGTTGAAGCCCAGCCCCCCTCTGCAAAGCGAGGTCGACAGTTCTCCGCACCATCAGAGCTGATGGGCTTGCACAGAGGCCATGTTCAGGATGCCCTGCTATCCCTGGGAGTGGGAGCTGCCCTGTGACTGCACCCATGCCCCTGTGCTGTATATAGTGTGTGTGTGTGGGGGGGGGGGGGGGGGAGAGATGTTCCCTGCCTCTGGGTAGAGGGGGCTTGTGGAGGGAGGGTGGCCTGCTGTGTCCCACTCTGGGGTCAGGAGGATGTCATGTCTTTTCACCCATTCATGTGGCTAACAGGCCAAGGCTCCTGTGTGGCACCAGCTGGGGACACGTGCCTAGGAGTGGCATGGCACATGCTTGCATGTGCACAGGTTGCTGCGTGTGCCGTGGTCCCTGGTCTCCCTTCTCTCCCCCCACCCCCCATAAGGGGACGGTGGTGGCACTCACATGTTGCCTCCGCGGATGACACCAGTGACAGGTCCTCTCGGGGGTCCTGGCTGTGCAGCAAGCTTCCTCCAGGCTCCTGCAACTCCTGGTCCCCCTCCTGCTCCTCCTCCGTGCCCTGGTCAGGGCCCTCTTCCACAGGGTCGATAACCACCTGGGGGGCACAGACCATCCCACTGCCTCCTCCACCCCTTCCCCCCCTCCCCAAGGATGCGGTTCAGGGTGTCAAAATAGGGGCAGCTCTCTGGGTCTGCCCGTTTGGGAGATGCCCCTGTGGCCCTGGCACAGGCCTGCCGCAGCTCCTTAATTTTCATCCCAACCTGCTCCTGGGTTCGGATGTGGCCTTTGGTGGCCAGGCTGGCAGCTATCCTGCCATAGACGGCCACATTCCTCCATCTAGTGCGGAGATCACTGAGGTTTGGGGGGGATGCCTCCAACATCTATCAGGTCCATGATCTCCACACTGGACCAAGAAAGGGCCTGCTTTCTCCGGCCCCCGGCACATTCCTGGAAGCTGGGGGAGCGGTGGAGGGCTGGCTGGCACTGGCTGCCTGGCTCATGCTGGGGCCACTGAGTAAGGGGCAGCAACTGCTGGCTCTGAGCGGGCAGGCCTGGAGCTGGCACAGACACTGGCCAGAGTCAACCCCTTTAAGGGCTCTGGGGAGTGGGGAGGAAAGGCATTTTCCTGGTTGGGGCCAGAGTGGCCAGCAGGGCACCCTGGGAAGGGCTGGAGGCCCCCTATTTCAAAATAGCCCCTATTCTGTGTCTACATAGCGCTTATTTTGAAATAGGAGCTATTCCTTGTGGAATGAGGTTTACCAAGTTCGAAATGAGCTCACTGCTGTTTCAAATTAATTGAAGTTGCATCAACGTGGAGGGAGAGTGAGATGGGGGGGGGGGTATATTTTAAAACCTTTTTCCAACTTAGCCCAAGTCCTAGCTGTGCCAATGTCTGCTTGTTGCAAAGAGGGAGGCCATCATGTTCCTTTTTGAAGAGCAAGCAAAGCTGCCTTGTCTATAGAATGCTCTTTCAGTGCTCTGTCTTGCTGCAAAGATGTCTCCAGGTTGTGCAAATCATCTCACTGCCAATTTACCTTATGGTGGTGCATTCCCCTGCCCCCTTTTCTTTTTCTTCTTTCATGGTGTTCAGCTAAAGCCCTTATTGCTTTAATTACAGCTGATGATGTTTCTACTTGTTCTTGAGTTGATATTTGGGATGTGAAAGGTTACCTAGTTAACCAGGAACTAGTGCGTGCTGGAGTAGCTTCCCGCCTGCCGCCTCTGTCCGCAGAGAGCCTAGGCACTCTACAGGCAGGGACTGCTCCCATGTAGCAGCCTCTAGCTGTGGGGAGTACTGGCACTCCACAGGCAAGGGCTGCTCTGGTGGAGGCTGGGAGCCAGGTGGCAGTGGTAGCCTGAGCCCCATAGGCTGCTCCATTTCAGTCCCTTAACGGGTTAAACATAATGTTTAACCAGCTGACTGATTAAGCAGGATTTTACTCCCTACTTGCTATATAAACATTTCCTGATAAGGTACAGAGCCTTGAGGAGTAGAAAGTAATTGGTGGGGAGGGGGGAATGTGGGGATTTTTTGTTTTTGTTCAAAGCATCTAGCCTGTGGTCTGTCTATTGACTACTTCTGGCTTTGCCTGCAAAGGAGGAGTTGCTGTTTCAGCACACTGTAGAGCAGGGATCGACAACCTATGGGGGCTGTGTGCCAGCCCAGCAATGGGAACAGAGCCACGGCAGCCCTAGGAGGGAAGCCTGTTTGGGGATGTGGGAGCAGGACTGCAACAGCGGAGCTGGGGCGGTGGCCACCCAGCTGGAGCAGGCCAGCAGCCCGATTGGGGCTGCACACCATCCGGCAGCGGGGCGCTATGTGCCAGCTGTGCCAACTGCTGCAGCAGCTAAGGCAGCAGGGCCAGGGCAGCTGTTTTGCCCAGCCAGCAGAGGGCTGAAGGACTGTTATTGACTTTAAAATATCACTGGTACGCAAACCTGTAAATAGAGGAGTGAACAAGCTAACGCTCGACACGCCATTTCTGAAAGGTTGCTGGCCCCTGCTGTAGCGAATACAGGAAGGCTGCGTCTAGATTGGCATGCTTTTCCAGAAATGCTTTTAATGGAAAAGTTTTCCGTTAAAAGCTTTTTCGGAACAGAGCATCGAGATTGGCACGGAAGCTTTTCCGCAAAAGCACTTTTTGCGGAAAAGCATCCATGACAATCTAGACGCGCTTTTCCGCAAAAAAGCCTCGATCGCCATTTTTTGTGATCGGGGCTTTTATGCGGAAAACAAATCTGAGCTGTCTACACTGGCCCTTTTGCCTGAACAGGAGCAGAATAGTATTTCCGCAAGAAGCACTGATTTCTTACAGTAGGAAGTCAGTGCTTTTGCAGAAATGCAAGCGGCCAGTGTAGACAGCTGGCAAGTTTTTCCGGAAAAGCGGCTGATTTTCCGGAAAAACTGTCCAGTCTAGACACAGCCGAAGTGTTTAATCTTGTTCAGTAGCTGTTCTGATGCTGATAAGGAAGGCTTCATTAAGGGAGGACATTCCTGCATGTATATACAGGCAGTCCCCGAGTTACGTGGATCCGACTTATGTCGGATCCGCAGTTACGAACGGGGCTTTTCTCGCCCCGGAGGACGGGAGCGGCGGGACGCCCAGATGCACTACGGTCCGCCGCCCCCGTCCTCCAGGGCGAGAAAAGCTGCTCCCCATCTCCCTGGTCTGCAGGGAGACGGGGAGCAAAGTCTTGGAGCACGCCCGCAACGGGACAGCCCGGGCGTGCTTGAACTGTCCCCCTGCGGGCGTGTTCTGCGGCTTTTCTCCCCGTCTCCCGACCAGCAGACCAGGGAGATGGGGAGCAAAGCCTCGGAGCACGCCCGCAGTGGGACAGCCGCGGCGCGCCTGGGCTGTCCCGCTGCGGGCGTGCTCCAAGGCTTTGCTCCCCGTCTCCCTGCAGGCCAGGGAGACGAGGAGCAAAGCCGCAGAGCACACCCGCAGCGGAACAGCCCGGGCGCGCTTGAACTGTCCCCCTGCGAGCGTGCTCTGCGGCTTTGCTCCCCGTCTCCCTGGTCTGACCAGCAGACCAGGGATATGGGGAGCAAAGCCTCGGAGCACGCCAGCAGTGGGACAGCTGCGGCGCGCCTGGACTGTCCCGCTGCCCGCGTGCTCTGCGGCTTTGCTCTGCGTCTCCCAGGTCAGCAGACCAGGGAGACGGAGCAAAGCCGTGCAGGACTTGGGCGGTCCTGCCACCCCCGTCTCCCTGGTCTGCTGGGGGAGGGGGGTGCAGCTAGTGCCCCCCCCCCCAGCAGACCAGGCTTTTCTTGCCTACCCCTGGGGTAGAGCAGCTGGGGGCTGCCGGGTTGGTCCTGCAGCACCGCTCCGGACCAACCCAGCAGCACCCCAGCTGCTCTGCCCCAGGCGTCCCCAAGTCAGCCGCTGCTGAAACTGACCAGCGGCTGACTACAGGAAGCCCGAGGCAGAGTTGCTCTGCCTCAGGCTTCCTGGAATCAGCCGCTGATCAGTTTCAGCAGCAGCTGACTTGGGGACGCCTGGGTTTCTTAAGTTGAATCTGTATGTTGAATCTGTATGTAAGTCAGAACTGGCGTCCAGATTCAGCCGTGATTGAAACTGATCAGTTTCAGCAGCGGCTGACGCCAGTTCCGACTTACATACAGATTCAACTTAAGAACAAACCTACAGTCCCTATCTTGTACGTAACCCGGGGACTGCCTGTACAGTCCCCCTTAGTTGGAAGCTGCTGGCCACGTGCTAGTTCAGGAGTCAGCAACCCCTCAGCACGTGTGACATAAGTGGCAGGCAAGACAATTTCAGGTGGCATGTGGTGGGAGTTCAGTCTGCCCTCCCCCACGCGCAGGGCCAGTCAGACTGCTAGGCCACAGCAGTGGCTCCTCCAGTGGTCAGAGCCCAGGACCACGGGGCTCCTGCAGGGGCTTCTCCAGAAGCCAGGACGGTGTGGCTGCTGCTCCTCAGACACCCAGGGCCACCACCCAGAACAGCTGGGAAGTCATCACATGGCTGGCTGGCCGGCCCTCCCCGCCCCCAGCTTCAGCCCTGAGGAAGGACTGGAGCTGGGCTGCGGCCACATAACAGCTGCTCCTGGGGCAGGCTGCGGGGCAGCTGCTGGGAATGGACCTGGGGTGGCTGTGTGGCATGAGAATGCCGGGGAGCTGCTGTGGCAAGGGCTCAGGGTGCTGTTCTTTAGCCATCATCACTGGCGGAGCAGTGCCGGTGACAGAGGCTTGTGCGCTGCTTGAAGTATCAAACTACGAGCCCGAGAGCAGAGAACTCAAGGGAAAGCAAGGTCTGCATCTTTATTTACTTATTTATTAATGAACCTGCTAAAATGTAAGTAGGACTACTGTTGACTTTAAAAAGTGTCAGTGGCACGTGGACCCATAAATAGAAGTAAGTTAAATCCTGGCATACCACTTCTGAAAGGGTGCTGACCCCAGTGCTATTGAGTGCTCTGAGGGGCACCAATCAAATCCAGCACAGCCAGGAAATAGAGCTGCCGGGGTAAGCCAGGCTGAACCTGGGCAGTGGGTCTCAGTACAATTTCCTGTAGTTTTACAGAAGGCAGTGAGGATTGAGATGGGTGAACACCCAGAGGGTGCATCTAGACTGGCAAGATTTTGTGCAAAAGTGTCCATTTTTGCGCAAAAACTTGCCAGCTGTCTACACGGGCCAGCTGTCTACACTTGAATTTGCACAAGAGCACTAACTTTGTACTGTACAAAATCCATGCTTCTTGCACAAATACTTTCCTGCTCCCACTCAGGAAAAAGGCCTTTTGCGCAAGAATACTTGCTCAAGAGGGCCAGTGTAGACAGGGAAGAATTGTTTTGTGCAAAAAAGCCCCGATGGCTAAAATGGCAATCAGGGCTTTCTTGCGCAAAATTGCATCTAGACTGGCCACGGATGCTTTGTGCAAAAGATTTGCTCTTGCGCAAAAGGCACTTGCCAATCTAGACATGCTTTTGCGGAAATACTTTTAACGGAAAAGTTTTTTCCATTAAAAGGATTTCCGGAAAATCATGCCAGTCTAGACGCAGCCTAAGAGAAGAATTCCAGAATGGAGGCCAAATATGCAGTGTTTTACATCATTGAATCAAAGACAGTGTGTGAGCTCCTGGCTACAGTCACTATTGTGTGGATATTTTTTTTCTTATGTATGTGCTCAGTAGTGAGGATGCTGAAATAACCAGTTATGTTAATAGCAGTAAATATTTTGACAAACTGTCAGTATAATACCCTGGTTACTATGTGAAGCAGAAGATCTCTGATTTGTCAGAAGTAGGGATGTCACTGGTAAGATCACCCTTACCAGGTGATGCTTTTCGGTTACTGGTTAACTGGTGACCCAGCCAGGGGCTGCTCCAGCCCAGGCAGGCCCGCTGTACCATGGGCTGAGGGCGCTCCTGGCCAAAAGAGCCCCTCACCCGCCATGTGGTACAATAGGCTCAGCCCAAGCAACTCCCTGCCATTGCTGAGGCTGCTTCAGCTGGACTATGCCCATCACATCCTGGTTGGGGCTGCTACAGCCAACTGGGCACCCCACTCCTGGGATCCCATTTAAGCAGTTAACTGTAACATGTAACCTGTTAACTGATTAAATAGAATGTTACATCCCTAGTCAGAAGTCCCAATCAGAGCTCCCTGTAAAGTGTGCAGCTCTGTAGGAAGTAATTAAGATCCATCCACCTCATTAGTGGAGCTATGGAGCCTGCCTCCACCAACTGGCTACCTCACCCTAGATCTGATCTTGTAGTTAAGAGAAGGTTGAAACATTAAGCTGGTAGGGGGAGTCAGTGGGTGGGTACCTTGTTAATTATCCATTGTTTCTTCTTCCATAACACTTTAAATATATCTACAATTTTTGTTAGTAACTGGAAGGCACCACAGTGGCAGGGAAGCGCACCTGCCCAACCTCACTCTGCTCATGGATGGAAAAACTTAGAGAACATTGGTCCCAATCCCTATAACAGTATTTATTTATTTTCTGCTGTATTCTTTAGGAAAATAACTGCTGGGCTGTAATGGTTTATCTTTGGAGTGTTATTCATAAAAAGGATTTTGAAACTATTGTGTGTGCACATGCCTGTGGCTATCTTATGTGTAAAAAGCTGGTACTGGATTCCTAAGGAGAGAGAGAAAGCAAAAGTTGTTTCTATTTAGAAAGTTCCTATAGAAAAGCCAGCTGTAGTCCCTGGCAAGGATAGGAATTCATGATTTGTGCAAGTACTTTAAGTCAAAGGAATTCTGTACAACAGAATTGGTAAGTAAATTGACTTACCTCCCTTTTGTATAAAGTTACATGAGGGAGGAGGAAGAAATATTAAAAGCTCAACTACTGCCCTAAAACATCTTAGTTAGCAAAGCAATGGCTAGGAGCAAAGTGAACTGCCACAGACTGTTCCAGGAGAGGCAGCAGTTGTGCAAGGGGCAAGGACTGTCCACCTCAGCAAATTGCTGTGACAAAGGGGATAATTCATGCCACAGAATTGTGAGTGATACTGGACTAAAGGAAGTCAAAGTGCAGCTTATCTCAACTATCTCAGACTACCTGCATCAGAGAGGCCAACAAGATTTGGCAATTTACATCTAAATGTAGCATGTATATCCTTCCAATTTTATTTATATATAAATAAAAATAGTTTAAATTAAATAGGTCATCTTATATTGTTCTTCTTTCTCATTTTAATTCACGCTGAATTATATACAGAGCAGACTAGTTTTAACAGACATTGGTGACCTGTGAAATTTAAGCACCACTTAAAGCATTAGTAACTGAGTTTCTGTAAGATGTGTAATTCAACAAGTCACTCTGATAAAACAAACTTGTCGTCGTAAGAAATATGCCAGTAATACAAAGCCATTATGTTTTTTCACTAAAAAATTTTTATTTCAGACTTTTAAACAAATATCCACAGGTAACTTCTATTCCTGGAATGATTTAGTATTAGTAGCTGTATGTATGAGAGGATCTGTATACCAGTGACCTGACTCGAGATGATATTTTCAACAGTCTTAAATTTGACTTGTTTATTTTGCTCTTATAAAAGGCGGTGCCCCAGAACAAACCATATGTTTTGTTTCAGTAGTCTCAAAATTCCCACTTCTCAGCAACTGATGAGCCTCATTTCTTGGGTTTTGAGCCATTCAGCAAAGGAGCTGTGGTTTTCATTTAGGGATACTAACTGATAAGTAAAGACCCAAAAACAGTAAACAGCTATGTACACACAAGTGTTTGCAAAACATGGATTACAATGTAATTTTGGAAGTATGATGGTAGGAAAATTCATATGGGACATGTTAACATTGAAGTAAAAGAATACAGCTTCTAAAATATATCTTTAAAGAAAAAAGCTTCAAAATGAATAGCAGTAAAAAATAAAATCTACCCATTATTAATTGGTGACCATTCTTGCATTAGAACAATGGACTTCCAAGGAAAGGTGAAAACTAGCAGCTTAGTAAAGAAAATTAACAAATTTTTGCATAGTTCTCATTACTTTTCTTAAAAAAAGTATTCACACAATTAGAATTTTTCATATGGAATAAGAAATCTTAATTCTCATTTAAATAGTACCAACACTTTAGAATGTAGGTTTTAAAACTCCATAACTCCTCTTTAAATAGCTCTATCAGTTATGTTACAACATTTAGATTACTAAACAGCACAATATTGTGGCACTATTCTGACAATTAATATTTATATATATTTAGGACATCACTCAGTAGTCTCAAAAGGGATCAGTGCAGATGGGAGCTTATGTTTTCTTTCAAGTGCTATACAACATTTGCAGTAGTAGACTGTTCTGTAAATACGAAAATTGTTTCCAGAAGCACCTTTCACTTTTTGTATAAAGTATATAGAAAAGCATACAGATTGCATGTACAAAAGAAAATTCTAAAACTCCTTTTCAATTAATACACAAGTTGTTACAGGAGCATAATTAGTCCTAGAAATGCAAAACTGCAAGGGGTCTCAAGAATCCCTCAAGTCTAGCCCTTTTCTGTTAGGCAGGACCAAGTAAAACCTAGCCTAGAGCATGCCAGACAGGTGTTTGTCCAACCTGTTCTTAAAATTCCTTATTGATGGGCTTCCGTAACCTCATTTAGACGCTTATAGAAACTCCCCTTGCTGTCCATTGGTCTCTGAAGGCAGTTCACGGAGAGCAGAACCATTAATCACAGTTCTCTTCATAACAGCCCTTAACATTTTTTAAGACTTCTCTGATTTTCCTTTTCCCCTTCAATTTTATTTTCTCAAGACTAAATACATGCTCAGGGTTTTGTTTTGTTTAAACCTTTTCCTTATGGCTTAACTTTTTTTTTTTTTTTTTTTGCGCTCTCTGAATTCTCTCCAATTTGTCAACATCTTTCTTAAATTCCACTGCATAAACAGAAACAAGAAAAAATGCTCTCACAAACAAATGGAATGAATGTTTACATTTCAAGGTTGTCAGTGATTTGAAAGTTATAATTTAAAAAAAGCAGTGGCACTCGTTAGGAGCTAATTAAATACAGTCAATGCTTCTTGTCTATATAACTGGACTTTCATATACTAGTTAAGAACATCCACACAAGTTTTAAGGTTCACTTAAGTCTCTTTGGCCTAATTAGTCAAAGACAAATGTTGCAAATATTTTTAAAAAAATAAATATAAATGACTAAAATATATACAAAAACATACAAATAATATTTAAGCTTTTTTTTAAACCTGTGTATATTTGACATAAGATTCACCAAAACTGAAATTAGAAATGTAACATGATCTATTGCACATTTAAGACATTTTAGGTTTACCCCTAACTACTATAACTGCAAAAGTCTTCTAACAATAGCACATTTGCAGATCCCCAAATTGTACATGAATAAAGCGTATCAAGACTACAGTGTGTTTAATTGTATATTTTGATGAAGGTTTAAAGAATATATTTAGGACTATATCCTGCATTCCTTATGCATCCATTGATTTCAGGAATGCAGGAAAGGACCTTCTGTGGCATCATTACACACTAATGTTCATATTTCATAGAATGCACCATTCTATAAATGCAAGTTTTCCTTTTTATGACAATAAAGTTTAAATAATGCAAATCAGTCTTAAATTTAGCTGTGCAAAAAAAAAGCTTCGATATAAGTAAAAAAATATGTACAATCAAAAATATAGGTCCATATTGTATGTAAGTCTGAGTCCATTAATGAAATGTTAGTCTGTCTGAACTTGGAGTTGAAGGGGAAATTTTCCCTAGGAGTAACTTTCATTTTCATTCCATTTTGTAATCCATTGTTTTTTTTCAAGAGTCTCTTTATGTTTCCCATCTTTGATCTGTCGCTCCTCTTTCCGAATTCTTACCGCATGATAGCGGGGGACACTGTCATCGTACCTGGAGCGCTGGAAGAACCCACACTGGGAAAGGGAACAATTTAGGGTTAAATTACAAAGTACTGAAGGCATAAAGGTCTAAAGTTCTTTGTATTCATTAATACAAAGGGACTGGCTTCTCTCAAGAAAGAAGCAATAAGTGGGCAGCTAAAAGTTTTTAAAAAATGCATAACCAAGTATACACAGCTGTGACAGTCTATACATTGCAACTGTATCAGCAGCAGCTGAAAGCAAGCAGCACAATCCAGTATTTCAACAATTTAAGAGTGTAAAACAAATTATTTCCATTAGTTCTGTAAGTTTGTTTTTAAGATTCACAGGCCTGCTCTGGGGTGCATTAAATTCTGTTGACTTCTGAGCTACTAGTGAATGTGGTTCTGCTGCAGCTGTGCTTCATTCACACTGTAGGGAAGTACTTACTGCATTGATGGAAAGATTTTTTTTTCCATTGTAGTCATTCCACCTCTCTGAGCAGTGATAGACAATTAGATGAAAGAATTTTTTCATTGACCTAGCTGCATCCTACACTGGCAGTTAATTCAACCTAACTAGGGGCAGGTTTACACTTACCAGGAGATCAGCACTGCACCAACTGATCTCCCCAGGGGCTGATTTAGCACGGGGTGGGAAACCACTGACCCAGAGAAAAATGTCAGGGGCTGCACCCAAGCTAACAATAAGAATGTAGCAGTAGGGATATATTATCAACCACCTGACCAGGATAGTGACAATGAAATGCTAAGGGAAATTAGAGAGGCTATCAAAATAAATTCAATAATAGCGTGGAATTTCAACTGTCCCCATAATTGACTGGGTGCACAACACCTCAGGATGGGATGCAGAAAGAAAATTTCTTGATACTTTAAAATGACTGCTTCTTGGAGCAGCTAGTTCTGGAACCTAAAAGGGGAGAGGCATTTCTTGATTTAGTCCTAAGTGGAGTTCAGTATTTAGTCCCAGATGTAAATATCACTGATCCACTTGGAAATAGTGACCATAATGTAATAAAGTTTCACATCCCTGTGCTGGGAAAAACACCTCAGCAGCCCAACACTGTGGCATTTAATTTCAGAAAGGGAAACTACACAAAAGTGAGGAGGTTAGTTAAACAGAAATTAAAAGGTACAGTGACTAAAGTAAAATCCCTGCAAGCTCCATGGAAACTTTTCAGAGAAACCATAATAGAGGCCCAACTTAAATGTATACCCCAAATTAAAAAACACAATAAGAAAACCAAAAAGTGCCACTGTGGCTTAACAACCAAGTAAAAGAAGCAGTGAGATAAAGATATTGATTAAAAGTAGAATTTAAATCCTACTGAGGAAAATAGATAGGAACATAAAACTCTGTCAAGATAAGTGTAAAAAATGTAGTAAGAAAAGCCAAAAAGGAATTTGAAGAGCCGCTAGCTAAAAACTCAAAAGTAATAACAAAATGTCCTGCTTCTGATGTACTTAAAAAAAGCCTGCTAAAGAACCAGTGGGGCCCCTGGACAATCACGCTGCTAAAGGAGCACTCAAAGATGATAGTCGTTGCAGAGACACAATGAATGAATTCTTTGTTTCGGTCTTCACAGCTGAGGATGTTGGGGAGATTCCCAAACTTGAGCCATTCTTTTTGGGTGACTGGTCTGAGGAATCATTCCAGATTTGAGGTGTCATTAGGGAAGACTTTGGAACACCTTGATAAACTTAACAGTAACAAGTCACTGGGACCAGAAGGCATTCACTCAAGAATTCTGAAAATGGAAATTTGAAGTTACGGAACTAATAACTCTGATTTGTAACCTATCTTTTAAACTAGCTTCAGTACCTAATGACTAGGCTAGAGGTTAGCTAATGTGATGCCAATATTTAAAAAGGGCTGTGGAGGTGATCCTGGCAATTATAAACCGGTAAGTCTAACATCAGCACTGGGCAAATTAAATGAAACCATAGTAAAAAATAAAATTGTCAGACCTAGATGAATATAATTTGTTGGGCGAAAGCCAACATTAAAGGGAAATAATGCCTTACTAATCTACTAGAGCTCTTTGGAGGGGAAGGGGAGCCACAAACATGTGGACAAGGGGGATCCACTGGATATAGTGTATTTAGATTTCCAGAAAGCATTTGACAAGGTCCCTCACCAAAGACTCTTAAGCAAAGTAAATAGTCCTGGAATAAGATGATGATCCTCTCATGGATTGATAACTGGTTAAAAGACAGGAAACAAAGGGTAGGAATAAACGGGAAGTTTTCTGAATGGAGAGAGGTAATTAGTGGTGTCCCCAAGAGTCCATACTGGGACTAATCCTATTCAACCTATTTATAAATGATCTGGAGAAAGGGGTAAACTGTGAGGTGGCAAAATCTGCACATAATACTCAATGGATAGTTAAGACCAAATCAGAATGTGAAGAGCTTCAAAAAGATCTCACCAAACTCAGTGATCGGGCAACAAATTGGCAAATGACAATTAATATTGATGAATGTAAAGTAATGCACATTGGAAAAAATAATCCTAGTTATTATACATACAATGTGATGGGGACTAATTTAGTTACAACTACTAGAGAGAGAGAGAGATCTTGGAGTCGTTGTGGATAGTTCTCTGAAAACATCCACTCAATGTGCAGCAGCCGTCAAAAAAGCAAACAACGTTAGGAATGTTTTAAAAAGGGATAGATAAGACAGAGAATATCTTATTGCCTCTATATAAAACCATGGTATGCACACATCTTGAAGACTGCATACAGATGTGGTCGCCTTATCTCAAAAAAGATATATTGGCATTAGAAAAGGTTCAGATAAGAGCAATAACAATTATTAGATGTTTGGAATGGATCCCATATGAAGAAAGATTAAAAAGACTGGGACTTTTCATCTTAGAAAAGAGAAGACTAGGCAGGGATATGATAGAGGTCTATAAAATCATGACTGGTGTTAAAGTAAATAAGGAAAAGTTATTATTTACATGTTTCCATAACATAAGAACTGGTGGTCAGCAAATGAAATTAATAGATAGCAGGTTTAAAACAAACAAAAGGAAGTTTTTCTTCACACAGCGCACAGTCAACCTGTGCAAATCCATGCCAGAGGATGTGGTGAAGGCCCCAGACTTTATCTAGTTCTTGTTTGAACCTGTTAAATTCATGGAGGCTAGGTCCATCGATGGCTATTAGACAGGATGGGAAGGACTGATACCCATCAGACTGATGTAGAACTTGGATATGATCTCTGATAATCTTTGTAGTATATATCTAGCTTCTTTTATTTTTTAAATATCTTCCACGTCTCTAAGGGTGTCTATAGCCAAAAATAGTTATTCTGCATCTTTGAAACAAATCTGTTATTTTGAAATATAATGGGCTTGCTATTCTGACATCCCTGCAAACCTCATTCCATGAGCATTAAGAGATGTTTCGCAATAGCAGTTTATTTCAAAATTCAGTGCTGTGTAGACAGAGCCAAATTACAAAATAAATTATTTCAAAATTAACTCTAAATAAGCTACACAATTTGCATAGCTCAAAGTGTGTAGCTTATTTCAAGCTAAAAGTACAGCTTATTTCAAGCTAAGAGACTCACCCTAAGGGAGCTCTATTTTGATTAATAAAAGGGCTCAAGATTGCAGAGTCAAAGTCCGAGTGGGAAATGTTAAAATGGACTGACAGAAGCTCTGAGGGAACAGTTTGCCATTAGAGCCCAGCACTTCCAAAATTCTATAGGCCCACACTTAAACTTGACCTCAGAAGGACTATTCCCTATGGAAAGTTAAGCATATGAGAATGGTTTTGCAGGATCAGAGTCTGCAAGAGTAAGTGATACACAAACAGAGTAGTGAGTGTTTATTAAAAAAGCTTCCTGAGCAGAATGCATTAGGAAACTGAATTTAAGTAAACTTGTAAGAAATACTGCTCTTTAATTATATAGCATTGAAAAACAATGTTAACTTTAAAAACAATAAATAGTAGCAGAAAAAGTTGAGACCAGTATTCAGGTATTTAGTTGTCCAGTGTCTGAAGTGTCTCAGAGGTTTGGTTTAAGTTCATCTCTTTTATCTACCCTTTCATTGTGCACCTTGTTGATAGATTTTAGCTAGATCCCCAAGCATCATCAATTAAGATATACCATATTTATGATTTCCAAATCTGAGCAAAATTTACTAAAAGCATAAAATATCTGGCAGGTTTCAGGAGGGGAAAAAAAGCACATGCTCAGATCACTGAAGAGTTTTAAGAACTAAACAAAATTATTAAAGCTTTATCAATTAAAAATAATTATAAAGAAACACTTTTTCATCATGAGTAGCACAAGGCCTGTAGCATGCATAAGCGATTAATAAAGCGATTTATGTAACATCCAAAAATTAGGAAACACTAGCATAAAGCCAAAATACTAGCATAAAACGAAATAAACTTCATTGTACATCTTAAAACTCTACCCCATGTGATTACCATGTGTAGAGTTTGAAAATTGTCTAGTATTTGTATACTAAGTTATTTCTTCAGTGTGGAAAATTCCACTATAGATTTTTTTGTAGGATTTTTTGTTGAAACACACACAACAAAACACATTTTAAATAATATGTGAGAGCCTGTGTGTGTCACCTCATGCACTGAAAAAAAGTTAAGATTATAAACAGAGTAAGCAAGCAGATATTGACATTTTGAAACCCAGCAGTTAATGGAACATATGCAGCAAGCTTCCCATTGTTAGCCACCACAACCATATAGCATGTCCCACAACTAGAAATTAAAAAATACTGATCAATTACCAATTACAGAAGTAGATCAATACTATGCATCAGAAGTAAGCCTCTCTTTATCAGATGGCTGAGTATGGATCTCAGCCTTGTGATATGTGGCATCATAATGATTTTTCTTACTTCTCTTGAAGAAACCACACTACAAGGAAGCAAGGTATTTAGTCAATTTTATGGATTGGTATTTTAAGGAAAAAAGTGACAGTCTATTAAACCATTTAAAAGCCAAATTTACAAAACAATCACATGGTATGAACAGTAATTCTTACCATCCCATCCCTTTCACAAGAGCATCAACTGCGAACATGGATGAGGGTGGCAAAAGGTATTTTAAAAAGCTCTTCCCAGGATATCATGTCCCTCTGCATAACAAAAATCCCTCCTCTAGGATAAAGAGTATGTGTTATACCTTGTTGTAGTTTGAGTATTATATCAGAGTATTAGGGCACACTAATGTTCACAGCATGCAGAATAGAGATGTAAAATTCTATTTAAACCAGGTAACCAGTTAAACATTAGGTTAACCTAACATTTACCTGGTTAACCAACTGAAAGGGATCCCATGTAGGGGACGGCTCCAGCTTGGTTGGAGTATCCCTCCACCATTTTTGTTAGTGCCACAAGACTACTTGTTTTTAAAGTTACAGACTAATATGGCTGCCCCCGAGACATTTATTGGGGGAGGGGGGGTATTAGGCATAAGTTTTCATGAACTACAACTCACTTCCTTAGATGCTGAAGAGAAGGAGGACAGACAAAGGAAAAAAAGATACAGAGATGGGACTGTGACAACAGTTCTAATTAAATGAGAATTTCCCTGAATGAGAAATTATCTATTGTAATGGAAGAACCTTGGTTCAGGGTGTAAAATTTGCATATGAATTGCAGCTTGGGGGTGGGGATTCTTTCTGCAATCTGTTTTTGAAGTTTTTCTATCTACTGCTGAGCTGGAATTCATATGCAAATTTGATTACTTAAAATCTTGGTTAAAGTTAACAGGAGGATTATGTCTACGCTATGAGCCTCCTGTGGAAGAACAAATGCAAATGAAGTGCTCATTTGCATGTGTCACCCTCATTTGCATTTCTTTCCTTTCCCTTTTGTGCAAGAGGTTTTTGCACAAAAAAGCTGTGTAGACGGTGTCTTTTTGCACAAAATCCCCCTTTTGCACAAGAGCCGTTCTTCCTTTAGAACGGCTTTTGCACAAAAGGTGCCGTCTACACAGCTTTTTTGCGCAAAAACCTCTTGCGCAAAAGAGAAAGGAAGAGGAAATACAAATGAGAGGTTGACATATGCAAACAAGTGCTCTATTTGCATTTGCTCTTCTGCAGGTAGCCATGGAGTGGTTCTCCCATAATAATAGGTAATTTTCCATTCAGGTATTTGCACCTTCTCACCACTGTTGGAGACAAGCCACATCCATTCTGATTTAATTAGCAATGTTGTCACATTCTCATGTGTGTCCTTTTACCCTCCTTTCTGTCTTTTCCTCTTCAGCATCGGATTTGATAAATGAGTTGTAGCTCACAAAAGCTCTAATACTCCCAATAAATTTGTGTGTCTTTAACGTGACACCAGATTCCTACTAGCAATAGAGAGCAACAAGACGTTAATAGAGACCAAAAGGGTTTATGGATTGGCTCCAAATAAAAATACACCAGCTAGAAGAAGAAATACCATCATCTTCACACATGTCAAATGCTAGAGAAAAAATGGGTCACGTAAGGTCACGGATAGCAAGTGGATATTTACTGTGCTGAACCCAAAAGGGTAATTTGTCTTGAGATGATCATTTATTTTCTACATGAAATTACTGTCCTTCACATAATGACTGAAAATTCTTGTTTCTTTCACACACACACACACACACACACACACACACACACACACACACACACACACACACCATTTTTGACCTTTGGTAGTGAGGAAGGCATCTTATATTCTATTTACTAGAGAGAAAGGTCTAAGCTTAAGTAGTTTTAATTCGCCTTTCAGTTGAATGGACATATGAAGCAAGCTTCCTATTGTTAGCTACCACAAAATAGCATGTCCTACAGCTAGAAAAATATTGATCAATTACAGATACATAACCAATAGAGTTCTATTGAAAGAATAACAACACTTAATTAATAAAACTCCCCCACAAATGTGTGTGCAATGTTAGTCTGATCTCATCACTCATTAGCAGTCAAGGAAAGTAGTACTTCAAGTGAATTATTAGAAATTTTATCAAACATTATTTTTTGGTGATTATATGTTCTGTTACTTTGCAACCAGCGATGATGTACTACTGGAAGAAACCATAACAGAACAAACAAAAGGGAATGGAAGGGGGTCGTACAAGCTTTGAACAATAGCACTCTGGGTGACCTGCAGAAAATAGCAGCTACTCAGAGAAGCTATTTTCAAGTGAAGTTCCTCAGGGCCTCTTCTGAAGACACAGTGCAAGTGTCAGAGTACCAGATGGTACCAAGGGCACAAGGGATTTTCCTAATCCAGGAATTTGCTCCATTAGCAACTAGGACTAGCTAGGAATTTTGGTGTGGGTGAAAGTCGGAAATAAAAGGATTGTCCTCTTCTATTAAAAGTATTATTTCTGCCAAGCTACTGTTTTCCCCTGACACAGCTGGCTCTGTTCAGAAGCAGAACTCTTAGGGGATCTGCAGCTGGGGCTATGTCTACACTGGGAAGGTTTGGTGACAAAAGTTCTATTGACATGCAAAAGTCGCCAAAAGTGAAAACTGATGACACCAGGTTTTCTGCTTCCCATTGTTGACATTTCATGGCCACGTTGCTAGCACCCTGTTGACAGATAGAGGAAAGCAATGTGGATAAACATCCCACAGTGCAGTGTTGTGGGAAGGCAAAGCTGATCCCTGAGCTTCTTAGGATTCCTTCATAGCTCTGTGAGCTCTCCATGCCAAGGAAATATCAAAGCAGCACAAGAGTCTCTCCAGCCCTCCCCCGAAGCAGCAGTTTGTTTTCTGCTGTGTTTCTAGCAGGGCAGAAGGAGAGCATTCTAATAATGATTTGCTCTTTTTGTTTATTCCCTAAACAGAGCAGCTCACTCAGCTATCAGATACTTCCTGGAGCTTTGAAAGGGATGGGGTGCATGCCTGCAGGGCAGCAGAGGGCACAAAACACTGAAAACAGCCATTAGGGTAGGTATTGTGGGATACTGGTAGAAACCAGTTCTCTTGACAAAACAAACAGCAGAGTCCACACTGGCTTTTTATTGACAGGAAAGTGAGGGGAAGAGAAAAGTCTCTCATGGGACTAAGTTTTTGTGTTGCCAAACAGTGTTTTTCCCAACAAAGGTCACATTGCAGTGTAAACACACTCACTGTTTTGATGCCAAAAGGCAGGTTTTGGCAACAAAATGTGCCAGAATAGATAAGCCCTGAACATAAGAACCAAACCAGCATGAAAGAAAAAAAAAATCAGATGAAGGTCAACTAGGTTTGACTTCACGAACAAAGCTTGACTCTTGTATTAACTTCAAGGGAGAAAGTAGGTTTAAAGATAATACAGCAAATACAAACGACATTTTTCAGTTGTCAGCATTATTAGCCTAGCACATTGTACATAAGAGTAACAATGCATTCTGTCTGGAATACTAAATAGGCTTGTAGTATCTGTTTTATAATATTCTCAAATCACAAGAATACATCCAAGTATCATTATCAGAACAAGAAACTTTACTGTTCCAGGTACTCTCAATAGTGCTAATTTGTGATGCATCCACTCTACAGTTCAAATCACTTCAAATTGGCCTGTTCATTGAAACTGTCAAAGTCCCAACCAGGTCTGGCTACTCCATATACCAATCCAGTTATTAAACTTTTTATATTGTAAAATAACACATTCCCAAAATTAGATATTGTATACAAACTTTTTATAAATGGTAACAAAATGTTTTCAGGAGTTTTTCAAATTTCCAATAAAAAACATTTCCATGCAGCATTTTCAGCAAAAAGGTTGCAGAAATGAAAATTACTATTAATTTTTGCTACAAAGCAAAAATACAACATTTGGTCAGTTTCCAAGATGACAAATAAAACAGTAATTTTTACTGGTAGCATGAAATGAAACTTGTTTAATGATTAAAGTAGATCATGGCCACCCTAGAGCAATATTTTGAAAATGCATTTTTGGCGTTGCTTGGCTAGTTTTCTGCCTTATTTCATATGTTGAGCTGTACCTGAAAAACAGGAATGATTTTAAAATAACTCACCTTCCATAGTAAAAACACCAACAGTGCAAGCATCAGTATTCCAGCAAGAATTGCCACCAAGATGATCCACCAAGGCACTCCTGTATAGAGTGCTACTGTCTTTGCAGGAAAGACTGTAACTCGCACCTAAGGCAGATAAAAAGTTTTAACTATAGGGGATGGAAAATTTAACAAGTTCTTAATTTCTAACCCAAAACTCACATCTACACTAGAGAGGCTAATCACTAGGCTGAAGAAGACAGCATGTCTCCTACAACTCTTCTATATTTACTTGAAACATTTTTTACCATCCAGTTTTCATGAGCAGCATCTGCCTGACTCTTGAGAATGATGGTGGGGATTTCATGGGACATACTCATGTGAGATTTAATATCCTGTGTGGCACTGGAAGTTCAAAAGCATGTAAAGCCTACAGCTCAGAAGTACTTAACTCTTCCCTAGCTAAAAGCTCCATTCCAAAGAAGAACCAGCAGATGAGAAGAGGGTATGGGGAAGACTAGGTTAAACTAAAACATTCACTGGAATCCCTCCAAAACTATTATTTTTGGAGAAAGTTGGGGAAAGAGGAGTTAAAAAAATGAACCTGCCCAACTCAAGGGAGGGACTGCGTTTTTTCTATGTGGGGAATGTCACTATTTCCCCCTCTTCCAACGCAACACAAACTAAAAACTATTTCTTAGATCTTCAGTAGTAATTTTTCTTTGGTGGGGGAAAAAAGTATCTAGGATTGATCTGGAATTACGTTATTCCTCCCCATAATCCACACAGCATGTAAACTGATGATACATTCAGAAACGCAGAGAATTAGATATATTGCAGTAAGGGAGGCGGAATAATAACATGCATATTTTCTCCATACTGAGCACCTACGGCTTCTGCAGCCACAAAGCTCTCTAGGTTTTACAGTAGAAAAAACTTCGCTTCTAGCCTGCTAAGCTAGGACCCATGGCTTTCAACATCTTGTGGAGCTGGAAAGGCAGTATGTCGGGGACCACATCTAGCTAAATGAAGTGTTTATTCTCATATTATGCAGAATGCCTCTAAGGAACAGAAAGATCTATGGGACCAAAAGTGATGAGAGATGCTCTGGATTAGCATGTTCACTTTATAAAATTTGTCCATTACGTCTGAGGAAATTTTGTGTACTATTTTAAAATGCTGCCTGTTTTATTTGTCAAAATAACATACTATAATCATGCCATTTTCAATTATTTTGGTGATTTATTTTAAAATACTTGTGAACAAGTATGTCTGTAACAATGCAGACACTAAAAAAGATTCAGGAAATGTTACTAGGCATGTCTGTATGGCTGTAAGCAGATGGTATTTAATATTTCCATACATGTCAAGCACAGAAAATTAAGGGTGTGTCTACCCAGCAAAGAAAATTCCACAACTGGCCTGTGCCAACCCATTGAGGACTCAGGCAGTAGGGCCATTTCACTGTTGTGCAGAATTCCAGGCTTGGGCAAAATACCCTTGGCAGGCCAGATCCATCCCGCCAAGCCATCAGATCTGGCCCATAGACGCAGAGGGGAGCCTCAAGCAGACTCCCTGTCTGGCCCCACACTGCTGAGAAAAGCGGCTGTTACTAGGTCTGTTTGAAGAGCTGTAAGCCTGGGGGAGGGAGGAGAGGTTTCATGTGCTGCCCCCACCTCCAACACAATCCCATTGGCTAGTTTCCAGCCAATGGGAGCTGCCTGTTGTCAACAGGCAACTTGTGAAGCACCCTGCCCCACTTCCCTCAGGCTAATAGCTGTTCAAAAACTAACTGCAACCGGGGTGGGGCAGGCAGGGAGTTTGCTTGAGAAGGCTGCTAGTCAGGAGTTAAGCGGTAAGTCTCTCAGCCTCTGGCATCCCAACCCTTCGCCCCACATAACCCAAACCCTTGGCCAACGCTCCTGCACCTTAATCCCCTGCCCCAGGTCACAACCCAAACCTCTCCAGCCCCTCCTATATTCTAGTCCCCAACACAGGTCACAATTGCCTCTTTTACCCAAACTCCTTCCCAGACCCCAGACCCTCTCCTGCACCCCAGTCCCTTACTGCAAGCTCCATTCCGCACCCAACCTCCATCCCAGACCCCACACCTCCTCCATTAAGAGTATGACTCTTGACCACTTTCCAAATTGTTGGAGTGGCCCCTCCCTCCCCCATCAAAAATTATTGCCTAACCTAGAGCCAGAGTCCTGGGACCCTCCCATGCTGCAAGGTCCTAGAGCCAAGGCTCCAACCCATCACTGTACAGTCAATGCATGGGGCTTGGTGTGATGGGAGACTGGCACATTAATCCCATACAAGTTGGCTGGTGAGCAATGGGGGGCAATAAAAGGGGGGGAGGAAGAGGAAAGTGTACATAGCTTCCTGCAGCCGGGTCCTGAGTTGAGGGAAGAGGAAGTCCTGTCTCTAACTAGTTGGCACTAACAGCTGGACCCTAGCATAAGGTAGGAGCCACCAGCCAGGACATTTCCAGCCCTGCCTGTCCTCAGCACCAGGATTGTGGGCAAGAACGATAGTATCTCAGACACACCAAGTCCCACCCCTCAAGGCAGTGATTGACATCTCCCTGGCTGCTCCTGACGTACCCACTTGGGACCACTACCTCAGAGGGCAGCATGCAAACCAATTATTCTGCAGGGGGAAGAGTAAAATCTGCAACAGACATTAATTCTATACTTGAATGGTGGTGTAGGATTCCCTCCTTCCAACCCCCAGAGTAACACATATATACAAAGGTAATGCCACAGCACCAACATACATGACCCATTTTAAAGAAATTTTGAAAACTCACTTGAGCACCTTCATTTGTGAGCTTAATGTTTTCAGCTGCAGCAGGAACACTGATTGTAGCCCTAACAATAATGTCTAGGTAGTTCAGCTTAGAGTATTCCTGTTTCAAAATATAACATGGATACATTAAAAGAGAAAAGACAGGAGAGTACACAATGCCTCAAGAATAGCAATAGAATATACCTCCAGGAAAGTACTGTTCCACAATCTTGAACGCAATACAACCAATGCCTTGCTGTCCAAACCTTGCAGGGGACATTTTATATTCACACAGCGCGCATTCACATTACAGTCCTGTAATTTAAATAAATATACATTCACACATGCACTTCAAAAGTCATATTTTACAAAAGAATACCTGATATATTTGCAAACATGATGGGTTAAAGTAGCTGAAGCAAAGAAACAGGAGGCTGTATGTACCAGTAAACACAAGGGCTGCTTCTAGACTGGCATGATTTTCCGCAAATGCTTTTAACGGAAAAGTTTTTCCGTTAAAAGCATTTGTGGAAAAGAGCGTCTAGATTGGTACGGGCGCTTTTAGGCAAAAGCACTTTTTGCATAAAAGCATCCATGCCAATTTAGACGTGGTTCTGCACAAGAAAGCCCCGATCGCCATTTTCACCATCGGGGCTTTTTTGCGCAAAACGGTTCTCAGTTGTCTACACTGGCCCTCTTGTGCAAAAGCATTTGCGCAAGAGGGCTTTTTCCTGAGCGGGAGAGTCATTGTATTTGCGCAAATCATTGTATTTGCGCGATCATACATTAGATTATCAGTGTTCTTGCTCAAATTCAAGTGGCCAGTGTAGACAGCTGGCAAGATTTTCCGCAAAAGTGGCCGCTTTTGCGGAAAAACTTGCCAGCCTAGACGCAGCCAAGGTGTGGTCCCATTACAAACCCCAATTCCTTGATGTGTTGAACTCAGTGGCAAAACTATTATTAATTTCAATGGTAACAAGATGGGTTGACTAAATCTATATCCATCCCAATATCTGTTAAAATGTAGGTGTCAGCCTATGCACAATTTCTTTACTTTGTTCTTATTACTTATCCTGCTCCCTTTTAAAGTTCATTTTGGAAAGCTAAGTGCTTACTTAGATACATTGCTTACTAAATCTCTCACTAGATTTAAATTTTCAATTTTTCTAGTGTATTCAATTATTCTTTTATAGCTACCTAGAAATTATTTTAATATACTTACCAGATTTAGAAAATAATAATATTAGAAAACAAAGTTATAAAAAACCCCCACGGAATACTTATACACCTGCTAAACCTAAAAAGGTTCTGTAGGAGTAAAGGTAATATAAAAAGGCAGAAGAGTAAATGTTTTCATATGGAAATGCTTACCAGGATCTTATATTTTCTTTCTGGAAATAAAGACATTTTTTTGTCATCAGTAGTCTGTTTCTCTGCAACTTCACGTTTCCTCCTTGAGCTGTGAGATGCCTTTAAAGCAAATAATTATATATTGAGAAGCAAACTACATGAAATGGATTGATTACTAAACAGAAAAGAAATGTGCAACAGGCTATTTGAATATTGGGCACTTAAATATTTAGCTTCTTGCAGGTGTTAAAAAGCAATTTGAGTACTAAAGGATAGAGATATTAGCCAAAACTGAGGCTTGCTTAGTGTCAGTTGCAATTCCCATAATATAATCCCCCTGTTTTCAAGGGTTATATATACTGTAAACATAGCTTGGGCAAAAACAAGCTTTCTTTTCTGGACTTGAAGAGGCCCTCAGTTTCAAGAAGCAGGCTAAAAAATAAATATAGTCAAATCTGAAGATATTTTGCCCCGGTGTAAAACATTCCTTCCTCCATTAATTGTTGACATCACTAGCGTATTTCCTAAACCTGACCCTCCAAGTAAAAATAAGAGAGATGAAAGAAGAACAGTGACTGCAGGAGTAGTGCAGATGTTACGTGAGGCAAATATACGTGTCTGCTACATGACTGCCAGGATTCCACATCTGAGGCTATGTCTACACTTCAGAGTTTTTTCTGAAAAAGTGCCATTTTAAGTCCATAGTAATCATAGCTTAAATGTGAGATAGCGTCCATTCAGTGTGGACGCTATCTTTCGTAAAAGCAGATTGCTTTTTTGATGTGCTTTGGTAGTGTGGATGCTCTTATTTCAGAAGAAGTTTTTTCTGAAGATCTCTGATCCTGAGCACTGTTGCCAGAGACAGTATTTCCATGAATGCCTGCTAATACTGAATGCAGCTAGCACAGGATTTAAGCTGTAACTTTAAAAAGTGATCTAAACAAAATTGGAGGGCAGTGAAGGCAAGTGTTTCACTTGCCAAGTGGCTTCAAAGCCATTTCATTTTTTAACATGCTAACAAGTGAGTATGTGCTATTCTTACTCTATTTATAAGGAAAAAACCCTGTTCTAAAGTTGGTCTAATTCTAACGTTGGTCCAATAAAAGATATTATTTCACCTACCTTGTCTCTTTAATATACCAAAGACAAACACACAATAACTTCTTTGCACATATTCCAATGTAGGCAGATATGCTCTTGTTAAATTTGTTTATGAAGGCTATGTCTCAACTGCAAAGAAAAGTCAGAAAAAGATATGCAATTTGCATATTTTTTCCACTTTTTTTTTTTCCAGAAAACCCTCCTCTTCCAGAACATCCCTTATTCCTCATGCAATGAGGAATACAAGGATGCCGAAAAAGCGGACGCATTCCTTGGACGTGGAATAGCTTTTCCAGGATACTGCTCTGCAGTGTAGACATAGCCTGAGTATGTACAATAGACATTCTGGACACAGAATGGCTAACCTAGTTAGGAGGGCTTTAAACTAGATTCGACGGGGACAGGTGAGCAAAGCCCAGAGGTAAGTGGAGAACATGGAGACCTGGGAGATGGGTCGGAAATGGGAGGGAGCGTGGACTACAATGGCAGAGCAATAGGAGGGTCAGGGCAAAACTGGGAGGCAAGGTCATATCAGGATCTTAAATGCCTATATACAAATGCGAGAAGTATGGGAAATAAGCAGAACTGGAATAAATAAGTACAATTATGACATTTTTGGCATCACAGAAACTTGGTGGGATAATACACATGATTGAAATGTTTGTATAGAAGGTACAGCTTGCTCAGGAAAGATACACAGGGAAGAAAGGGAGGAGGTGTTGCCTTATACATTAAAAATGAACACACTTGGAGTGAGGTGGAGATGGACATAGGAGACGGAAGTGTTGAGAGTCTCTGGGTTAGGCTAAAAGGGATTAAAAACAAAGGTGATGTCATGCTAGGAGTCTACTACAGGCTACCTACCTAGGTGGAAGAAGTGGATGAGGCTTTTTTTAAACAACTAACAAAATCATCCAAAGCCCAAGATTTGGTGGTGATGGGGGACTTCGACTATCCAATAGGTTCTTCGACTGCACTGGAGACAACTTTTTATTTCAGAAGGTTGAAAAGGCTACCGGGGGGGGAGGGGCGGGAGCTGTTCTAGATTTGATCCTAACAAATAGGGAGGAACTGGTTGAGAATTTGAAAGTGGAAGGCAGCTTGGGTGAAAGTGATCATGAAATCACAGAGTTCACAATTCTAAGGAAGGGTAGAAGGGAGAACAGCAAAATAGAGACAACGGATTTCAGGAACGCGGATTTTAGTAAGCTCAGAGAGCTGATAGGTCCCATGGGAATCAAGACTGAGGGGAGTTGGCAGTTTTTCAAAGGGACACTGTTAAGGGCCCAAAAGCAAGCTTTTCCGATGTGTCAGAAAGAAAATATGGCAAAAGACCACCCTGGCTTAACCACGAGATCTTGCATGATCTAAAAATAAAAAAGGAGTCATATTAAAAATGGAAAGTAGGACAAATTACAAAGGATGAATATAGGCAAACAGCACAGGAATGCAGGGGCAAGATTAGAAAGGCAAAGGCACAGAATGAGCTCAAACTAGCTACGGGAAAAAAGGAAACAAGACTACTTTTTATAAATACATTAGAAGTAAGAGGAAGACCAAGGAGAGGGTAGGCTCACTGGTCAGTGAGGAGGGAGAAACAGTAACAGGAAGCTTGGAAATGGCAGAGATGCTCAATGACTTTTGTTTCGGTTTTCACAGAGAAGTCTGTAGGAATGCCTAACAGTGCATGCTAGAGGAAAGGTGGTAGATTTAGAAGGTAAAATTAAAAAAAGAACAAGTTAAAAATCACCTAGAAAAGTTAGGTGCCTGCAAGTCACCAGGGCCTGATGAAATGTATCCTAGAATACTCAAGGAACTGATAGAGGAGGTATCTGAGCCTTTAGCTATCATCTTTGAAAAATCATGGGAGACAGGAGAGATTCCAGAGGATTGGAAAAGGGCAAATATAGTGCCCATCTATAAAAAGGGAAATAAGAACAACCCAGGAAACTACAGACCAGTTAGTTTAACTTCTGTGCCAGGGAAGATAATGGAGCAATTAATTAAGGAAACTATCTGCAAACACTTGGAAAGTGGCAAAGTGAGAGGGAGCAGCCAGCATGGATTTGTAAAGAACAAATCATGTCAAACCAATCTGATAGCTTTCTTTAATAGGATAACAAGTCTTGTGGATAAGGGAGAAGCGGTGGATGTGGTATACTTAGACTTTAGTAAGGCATGTGATGTGGTCTTGCATGATATTCTTATCAATAAACTAGGTAAATACAACTTAGATGGAGCTACTATAAGGTGGGTGCATAACTGGCAGGATAACCGTACTCAGAGAGTAGTTATTAATGGTTCACAATCCTGCTGGAAAGGCATAACAAGTGGGATTCCGCAGGGGTCTGTTTTGGAACCAGCTCTGGTCAATATCTTCATCAACGATTTAGATACTGGTATTGACAGTACGCTTATTAAGTTTGCAGATGATTCCAAGCTGGGAGGGGTTGCGACTAATCCGGAGGATAGGGTCATAATTAAAAATGACCTGGAGAAATGGTCTGAGGTAAATAGGATGAAGTTTAATATGAGGTAAATAGGATGAAGTTTAATAAAGACAAATGCAAAGCGCTCCACTTAGGAAGGAACAATCAATTGCGTACATACAGAATGGGAAGCAACTGCCTGGGAAGGAGTACGGTAGAAAGGGATCTAGGGGTTATAGTGGACCACAAGTTGAATATAAGTCAGCAGTGTGATGCTGTTGCAAAGAAAACAAACATGATTCTAGGATGCATTAACAGGTGTATCGTGAGCAAGACACGAGAAGTCATTCTTCTGCTCTATTCGGTGCTGGTTAGTCGTCAATTGGAGTATTGTGTTCAGTTCTGGGCACTGCATTTCAAGAAAGATGTGGAGAAATTGGAGAAGGTCCAGAGAAGAGCAACGAGAATGATTAAAGATATAGAGCAATGGTCCCCAACCTTTTAGGGCTGCGGGGTGCCCGGGGGCGGGGCCACTCACGTGCTTGGGGATGGAGCTGCGCACGCACTCGAGAGCAGGGCTGCACACACGCCCCAGGGCAGGGCCACCCATACGCTGCATGCCCAGTCCTGGTGCCACCCATGCGCTGCACTCTCGGGGCTGGTGCCGCTCCTGTGCCACACGCCCAGGAGCTGGCATCACCCACGCACTGCACGCCTGGGGCCAGTGCCGCTCCTGCGCTGCGGACCCAGGAGCGGGGACACCCATACACTCCGTGCCCGGGGCTGGCACCGCCCATACGCCACACACCCAGGGGCCAGGGCCGCCCATACTCCACGCTCCTGGGGCTGGCACAGTCCTTCCGCCATGTACCCGGGGGCGGGGCCACCTATACGGTGTGCATCCAGGGGCCGGCACTGCCCATGCACCACGCGCCGGGGGGCAGGGCTGTCCCCGATCACTCTGCGGGTGCACAGAAATGGCCTGGCGGGCGCCATGGCGCCCGCGGGCACCACATTGGGGACCACTGGTCTAGACAACATGACCTATGAGGGAAGGCTGAAGGAACTGGGTTTCTTTAGTTTAGAAAAGAGAAGATTGAGGGGGGACATAATAGCAGTTCTCAGATATCTAAAAGGGTGTCATAAGGAAGAGGGAGAAAACTTGTTCATCTTGGCCTCCGGGGCTAGAACAAGAAGCAATGGGCTTAAACTGCAGCAAGGGAGGTTTAGGTTGGACATTAGAAAAAAGTTCCTAACTGTCAGGGTAGTCAAACACTGGAATAAATTACCCAGGGAGGTTGTGGAATCTGCATCTGTGGAGATATTTAAGAGTAGGTTAGATAAATGTCTATCAGGGATGGTCTAGACAGTATTTGGTCCTGCCATGAGGGCAGGGGACTGGACTCGATGACCTCTCGAGGTCCCTTCCAGTCCTAGTATTCTATGATTCTATGTCCCACACTTCATTAGTTCACCAATCTAGCAAAGCTTCAGCTTATAGACGTGTATGTGTGCGCGCGCGCATATTACAAGTTATTAAGTTTCAATGGGAAACTTGCAAATTTTTACAAAACCTGCAGAGTTCACATTGTTTAGTGGAAGCATATGAATGTAGTATGTGTGGAAAGTCAGGTCATGTATTTAAAAAGAAAAACATCCACATCTGTCCCTTGGACAAATTCAGCTCAGTTATACTCATTACACATATAGTATGTTTAAAATGCAAGAATATCAATGAGTACAGAATTTGGTGCACACACTTTAGAAGTACATTACAAGTACAAAACAAAGCATGAGTTATGCATTCCTTTCTAATGGAATAGTGAAAAGATTATTTAGATACCTACCTTTAAAAGTCCTTTTAGTTGTGGTTTATAGACACTTAAAGGAAAAGAAAATGGGCTTAATCCTGCACTGTCCTCCAGATGGAACCCTTACAGAATTCAACACAAGCATGTGTGCAAAGGGCTCACAGGATCTGGTCAGATGTTTATTATTGCCTACCCTTTGTTCTTGGGGCTGTTCTCTTTAAAGCACTGATCCTGGCTCTCCTCACTGGCTTCTGCTACAGCCTGGCAAATATACAGACTCTGAGGAGCAGAGGGGCAGTTCTTCAGTTGAAGCTTGCTATTGGAGAGGGTGAAAAGATGGTGGACAGCAGAGAGGCAGAGAGAAGAATCTCACAACTTCAAATACTGTTCCCTTTCCTTCAGGATCCCAGCTCTTTCAGGCAGCACTTTGTGGCCCTCTTCAAAAATCTAACTAAAAGTACCAACCCCAAATCTTCTCTGAACGCAAAAAGAATTTTTCCAGAAGGGCTGCAAGCTTGATGGTTTAATTTTTAGCAGAAAGTGAGACAGAGATAAATCTGGCTTCTGGTAAAAGGTCAACTGAGTTCAAGAGGATACAGAAAAAGAAGTTCAAGCAATCTAAGCACGCTTAAAAACTAATTTTTGAAAGGGGAATTCAATAGTTGCCCTCTTTTACTTATTCCTTCACCATTAACTAGTTTTCCATCATGGAAGAAGTCACTACTTTATTAAAATACAAATTAGGTTTTAAAATGGCCTTGCTTTTAAATGTAAAATGAAGGCGCCATTGTCTGATAGCTCTGGCAGGGTGCGTATTAGCATAGGATATTGATGCACTTCTCAGGTCACTGAAGATACAAAGCTCATTTTAAGGCAGGCACCAGTATCCTACTAACAAACCCCTTGTTGAACTTTATAAGCAAGCTCATGTAACATTAATCAGATGAAAGTGCATTAACATACCGTAAGGTTCAATGAGTTTATTTCTTTTTGAGGTTGACAAGGGATTTCCCCCAATTCTTTCGAGTCTATTTTCATCAAATAAAGCAGCCATTTCCCATTGCTGATTTCTTTTGGCCACTGGATGTTCAAAGATGCTGTGCCAAATGTTTTAAGTGGTCTACCCAAGTTAGTTACCTATTAGGAAAAGAAATTCCATTAATTCTCTTATAAACTTGAATTTACAGCTATAAAGCTGCACTAAAAGGACAAAGAATACTGTTTTTCTGGCATTAAGAAAAGTCACAGGAAAGAACAAATTCTGAAGATACCATATATTTGGATTTGCCAAACAACTTTTGAATGGAAATAAAAGGTAGCAAACCTTCCAAATTCTAGAAATCATCATACATAATATTCTGGATGATCTAGCATACAATTTTGTACTACAAAATCAGGGGAAACTAGATTTTCTGAAATTTTATGTAAAAGTTCTATCATCTATGAAGTACAAACAGAATACAAAGGTGGTACAATAAAGATTCGGTCTGGGTGATAGCATACATATTTAGTATTACAATGTTTTCAAGGCTGGAATGCCAGCTCTCTAGGCCAGTAGTGTCTGAAAATAATTCTTCTGTCGACAGCAACAGGAGCCAGAACCTTTTAACCGACGCAAAAACGTGCTCTGTTATAGCAAGCAGGATACAACTACCAGGAAACATCTGGTGCCACAGAATGATACTTCTCTCCATCTTGCTCTAACAAGTATGGTAGGTGGTTTTTAGTTGGAGTGCAATGCTGCAATATCTAGAGCTTTGTTGTCACTGAGCAAATAAATTACAAACACCACCAAGTATTCTAAATTACTGTATCAGGTATATTTAAAACAGCTGCAGAAGGAAATTTTCAGGAGCCAAAGGCAAGCATGTGAATTATAAAAGAGATCTAGGTTCTTCTGAACTTGAGACATGTCCCTTTTTTCTTCCCCTGAAAACCTTCATTCCAAGCTTCTGATAGAGGCCACAAATGCCCAAATTAATAACCTCTTCATGAGACCACTGAGAGCATGAAGAGGGAGGGCCAGGATTCCAGCTATAAAACGCACATCCAGTCAGGATGTGTTTTAGAGGTAGGGAACAAGGAGGTGATTCAGGTGCAAGAGCAGCCAATTTTGAGGGGGTGGGAGGGAGGGAATAGACTATACTGAAAAGCGTGGACCACATGTGTGTGTGTGTATGGAGAGAAATACATGGAGCAAAAATTTACATTGCCACAACTTACAGACCATTTGAGACAAACGGATATGAGAGCCTTCTCTTAGTAATTAAAAGGCGGAAGGCCAAGCAGGTGAGCTCATAGGGCCACATTATCAAAAAGGGATACAGCACAGCTTGTTTGTGGATGTTCAGTTTTATGTGCACAAATATCTGCACACACTTTCTGAGCTCTAACACTGGGCATACCATTGTTAGGTTTGTGTATGTAAAGTTTTGTTACCTGTAGGCAAGGATGTTTATGCTGGAAAAGTGTAGGTTCAGGGGATAGCACACAAACAAATTAGAAAATGTTTTCTGAAAGTGTGACCCTGAACTTTCAAGACTGGGTGAAGCCCCAGTCTTGACAGACCAGTCAGGTTGTTTGTTGTGGAAAGGAGTAGGAGGTGTTTAATGGTGGTCATTTGGGTGCTAAGGTGGTCAGCTTCAAATCAGCCAGATTTTTAAAATATTCCATGAGTGTCAGGGAAAAAAAATTAATGATTTCTTAATAGATCAACTCACTCTGAATTGATATTCTATTATATTTCCAACATCATCTTCTGACTTCATAGCACTCTCTCCGATGACATTACCTCCAAAGTATATCTGGGAAGGCTTAGCAACTCTGTTTAATTTTTAAAAAAACAGATTAAGTTTTAGTATGGGTTGTAGGAAAGGGATCATTCTCACATTGATTAGTTATGGTAACTATAAACACTTACCCAGTGAGTGACAAAAGCAATTCAATAACCACTTTAGCGGTAGCAGTAATTGGAGCCAAATTAACTTGATTACTTGTTCTATAATGAAAATGAAATGGCAATGTTTATTTTAAATTTTAAGTTTTCACATTATAATAAAATTGCCTTTACAAAACAAATTGAAGCCATTCTTTAAGGTTTACAAGTATATGTGAAAACACCATGAGAAAAGTAACAATGACAAAAAAATCTTACGTTTCCAACTGCAGATTAACATCCAAGTTAGTTGTGTCAACGTTAACTTTGGTTGTACTTAAAATTAGATAAAAGGTTACCTAAACAGGAAAAAAATCCACACAATATGATGTGATAATATATTTTTGTAATCACAAACATTTTGTTTTATATTAAAAAAAAAAGTCATGGAATTCTGAGATGTTAAAACTAGGATAGACCCCCAAACCAAACCCCAACATATAAATACCCCCTGAACTCAGGGCAAGTTCCAGTCTAGCTCCATAATCTAACTTTATATATTAGACCCATCTAATAAAAAGAGAAAAAACAAGCCACCTACATTGGAATTTCTCTTAAAAGGATTTCCAAGTTCACATTCTGCTTGAGAACCATTTTGATTGGCACCACAGGTCAATTGTTTTTCCTGAATTAAAGATATTCAGAAGTCAAAACACAATAAGTATTTAAATATATGAAATATACCTCTGTCCTGCTTTTCTATAACACTTACAGGATAAGCCCTCAGTTCTCTGAAAGAAGAGTAGGTCAAACTATCTGGAAAAGTTGCAACTAGTTTAGCTTCATGGGCATCTTCACCATCTTTTTGGGGATTTTTTGCATCTGATGGATTATTTGCCACCATTATTTCTAGTGCAATTTCCTTCTGATCTTTGAGGACAAGCACTGGAACATTATTCTCACTATGGAAACAAAATGAAACAAGTCTCACACACTGGGGAAAATAATATGTCCCTGCCAAACATCCACCCAAATGCAGTCATTTTTGCTAAAGTATAAATTAAATCTTACATTGGCAAATATGAAAATCTGTCTCCTTCTTTGGTAAGGAATCTGTATTGAAGTATTAGGTTGCTATTACATATGTTATCTGCTCCACATCCTTCTTTTAAGAACTGCACCTATATAAAAGCTAAAAGTCAGTTTACCTTAGGACATACAACAATTCTAAAATCTATGTTAAAAATCCAAACATCTGCTGATATATGCTGCAATTCAAATCCATAGACACTTCACACTCTCTTCCTTGTGGAGACAAGGCCTTAGTCTGACTTCACCTTTTCAGCTGTAAGGAGATGGGGATACTATTGCTTTTCTGAAGATGTGTATCATTGCTGCTAAGTAAAAGTGTTGTGTCACACAAATACAAAAACTGGGACATTTTGGGGCCAACTGTTTAAAGTGATATGTGCCTCTCCTGCTCAGTGCTTTAATGGGAACTAAGTTAGCTATGTGTTCTCAAACTGGAAATTATATCTCTGGTTCAAAATGTAGACATACCCCAATTTCTAGAGGAATTTGTTCAAGGACACCCTTACCCTGTAAACATTAATTGCATAATGCACTTGTGAAGCGGGGCACGCATTCACAAGAATGAGACAACTTGATCAGTTTTCATTGGTGACATCCCACACGTGAGGTTATAAATTAATTGTATGTCATGTGTCTCCTCACTTATTTCTCTTTGGTCATAGCTTAGTTTTTTACAGCCTTTAATTTAGCGACTTCCAATACAAGTGCATGTGATATCCATGAGCGCGCTCATGCTCGCTCTCTCTCTCTTGACTTGGAGCTTAATTCTAAAGAGTATATTGGAACCAATTACCCATGCAAATAACCCAACCTCTCCACTCTTCTGTCATACAAATTGTGAAGTTTGGTTGTCTTAACAATCCACTTCGCATCATCTTCCAAAGATAGAGTCAAGAACAGACTTACTTCTGAGTTCACTGTTTCTGGTTCATTTGAATTTAGAATTGGAACAAGATCAGGAAGTGACCTTCCTTGTCTTTTCTTAGATGGTAAACTGGATTCCGAGCTGCCACTGATTTTAACACCAACCGATACAGGAATGGGCCGTAGTTTATCTTTGATATTCTCCTATTAAACGTGAAATAAATAGCTTCTTTAGTATATAGTGTAAAAATCTCACTTTATTTGTTAACTGGGCAATATATATTCTGTTTTGTTTAGAGTGCAAGCAAAAAAACGTTCACTATGTTTCTCAAGGGAAAGAGTTGAAAGTCTTTATATTCATTGACTTAAAGAACATTAACATAGAAAACATGATACAAGGGCATCTGAAACCCAGATTCATTGGTTTACTAATGATCAGTCTCAGACGTTTGATCACTAAGAATGATATCTGGGAACACAGAGGAAGTGGTGGACATACTTTTCCTCTTCCTGTAGAGCAGCAACTTTCAACCTTTTTCATTTGCTGATCCCTTAAAAGTTTTCAGATGGAGATGCAGTCTGATCACATGGCAGTCTGCAGACTACAGGCTGAAAACCAGTATTGTAGAGGATTCATTTCAATTGTGTGAGAAGTGAAGCAAAAATCAGCTTGCAGTAGTGAAACCTTCAAGGCTGCTGCTTAGTAACAGCACAGGCATGTAGTGGAAACCCATTTTTCTGCCCCTCAGACTCAGCCCCATGGCAAAGTCCTACCAGAGACAAAGCCTTCCATAACAGTCCTTCTTCAGTCCTATAAGAACCAACAATGCATTAAATGTTCAAAGCTATTTACTCCTGAGGAATTCTGTGCTACTATGCACATACAGAATTCATAGCCTCCCTCAGATCATATTTTCTCTGCAGAATTTTGATTCTGCTGGAGAGGCACTGCAATCACACCTTTCACCCACCAGGAGCTGCTGTGGCACCAGACAAGAGAACACGGAATTACAGAGGCTGTGTGGGGAGCCAGCTGAGGAGGGACTGAGGGGGGCACATTAAACTGCTGGGGGTGTTTACAGTCTAGGGTTCAGAAGAGTTACTGGGAGAAAAGACTGCACAGGAGCTAGTGGGTTAACATTTAGGCAGGGCTAAATGGGAGGGGAGTTGCAGGACCATATTGGGGAGAGAAGGTAGAAGAGAATTGAAGAGACACATTAGGGACAAGGACAGATGTACCTGACTGAATAGGAGAGGCTAGGGGTCAGACAGGGAGTTGGTGAGTCTCCCCTATGCAGACCCTAACAATCTCCACTCCCACCATCAACAAAAAAAAACACCTATTCCACATTTCTCCCACCCACTCCCAACAACTCTCCATATTCGCTCCCAGGATTCTTCCATCTCACCATCTTCAGTACTCTGACTCACCGCAAGCCCTCCCTGCTTCAGAGGGGCGACTGAAATACGGTTCTGTATTATAATTTAAATGAATTATTCCTCAAAGTTCTATATTAATATCCCTAATAAGGAATCTATTTTTAAAAAATCATGATTTTTAAAATTTATTATTTATTTTTGGCCAGTATTATTAGAGACATACTTGCTAACAGGTATTTTGAAATAACTGAAACTGGCATGATTATATTATGTTAATAAAACGTTGAATTTTATAGAATTTTTAAATACTGTGTTCAAATTTTTAATTTTTGGCACAGAATTCCCTCAAGAGTAGCTATTGTACTTGTGTACAAGTCTTCCATAAGAGCCCTCAATTTTGGAATATACTCTGCTAGTGGTGCTGGGCTTTATCTTTATGTTAACATCTACCTGGTACCCAGATTAAAAGTGTTTATATTCGGTATTACCCAAAAATAAAACAAAATACTCTCCCATTACTTTACCTGCATCACAAGAGATGTTTTCACACAGTCTCGTCTATTCTGTCCTCCCAGAGTTATACTTCCACTCAACTGATCAGACAGAGTCTTAGAAAACTGAACTCGAGAGGGCAAGCCTAACTGCCTTCTGTTATTTTCTGCTTCAAAGGTATAGTTAAGTTCTAGATCAAAAATAAAAGGAAAATATAGAATTATCATTAGGAAATAGAACACTAAAGAATGCTAATTTATGAATTGTTGGCGTGTCATCTTAACCAGACTCTCTGTCGAGTTTATTTACTACTCTCCCTTTTTTGTGAAATTATCTTTGAGCCATAACCTTCACTATCTGCTGTTTTGTCCTTTTCACATTTGGCAGCCAATTTCTCTTTCCCTACATATATGCAAAAGGAGCTTTTACAATTAATAGGTTCCTGTTCAGTGTACCAGTCTCCCTCATGTGCATGCTGCTGTGCACAACATGAATAGTAATCACACTGCACAGCCAGCAGAGGCAAGGCTGGAACAGAAAACATCCTGAAGGCTGCACATAAACTCTCTCTTTCTCTGATGTGCCCCACAAGTCCATGGCTGGATCAGACAACAGTACCCACTGCTAGGTTTTTATATAGAGCAGGGGTGGGCAATAATTTTTTATGGAGGGCCACTCCCAGAATTTGGTAAGTGGTCAAGGGCCGCACTCTTGCATATTAATGGAGGAGGTGTGGGGTCTGGGACGGAGGTTGGGTGCAGAAGGGAGCTTGGGAAAAGGGACTGGGGTGCAGGAAAAGGTGTGAGATTGGAAGGGAGTTGTAACCTGGGGCAGCGAACTGGGCTGCACAGTCTGGGAGAAGGCATGGGTGCAGAAGGGGGCGCAGCGTCTGGGAGGCAGTTGTGACCTAGGGCAGGAGTGGGTACAGGGATCTTGGTTGTGACCAGGGGTAGAGAATTTGGGTGCCAGATCTGGAAGGGGGTTGTGATCTGATGCCGTGGATTGGGGGGTAGAGTCTGGGAGGTAGTAGGAGTGCTGGATGGGGACAGAGGATTGGAGGGAGAGAGAGGCCAGGGTGCCAGAGGCAAGGAGACATAACCTAGGTGGCTCCCAGCCAGCAGCACAACAGGTTCCTCAGCCAGAGTCTTTGATGCCCTTGCACCAGCTGTGTGGACCATGTGGGGCTGTGAATACTGCAAACCCTAAGGAGGTACCTAGTGTGCCTGTTCTGCAAACAAGCAGCTCTCATTGGCCAGAAGTTGGAAAACCCTTAAAGACACAAGTAATTCTTATTCCAATTGCTGCTTCCATGGAACCATTCATGTGAGGAACACCCTTAGTAATAAGAGTTTGAAGGAAATGTCCCTCAACAAAAGGCAAATGCTAATTATCAAAGGGTACGTCTAGACTACATGCCTCTGTCACCAGAGGCATGTAGATTAGGCTACCAGACGTAAGAAAATGAAGCGGCGATTTAAATAATCGCCGCTTCATTTAAATTTACATGGCTGCCGTGCTGAGCCGACAAACAGCTGATCAGCTGTTTGTTGGCTCAGCGCGATAGTCTGGACGCGTGGGTGTCGACATCAAAGGTATTTGTCGACCACCCAGGTAAACTTCATCCCAGGAGGCATACCTGGGTGGTCGACAAATACCTTTGATGTCGACACCCGCGCGTCCAGATTATCGCGCTGAGCCGACAAACAACTGATTAGCTGTTTGTCGGTTCAGCGCGGCAACCATGTAAATTTAAATGAAGCGGTGATTATTTAAATCACCGCTTCATTTTCCTATGTCTGGTAGCCTAATCTACATGCCTCTGGCGACAGAGGCATGTAGTCTAGACCTACCCAAACAGGCCTTTAAGACTATATTTTATGGAGTGATGCCAGTGTGTGAATAGGCTTTACTGATCCTATGGAGTGTCTGTTGGCTTACCGGTTTAAAGCCAGGTAGAATGTAAGAATCTAACTTTCAGACAAGAAATTTAGTCATATAAACTTAATTACACTTCTACAGAATCCTACACTTCTGTTAGCTCAAACTGCTGCTCTCAAGTGACAGCTAGTACTGTCAGTATATGCTGAATTATATTTTAGATCTGACACACAAAATTTGAGAGTTGTTGCATTTTACATACCTAGCTCTGCAGTTAACTTTTATTGACCACGGCTCTGTTTTACCAGAACATTAAACAGCCCTAAAAACAAGCAAAACAAAACCAAAACCTCTCATGAAAAGCAAATAAAAAGCATTTGTAACTACTTACTTATTCTTGGATTGAAGTCAGTGGGCTTAGCAGTGTATTCAAAACATGCTTCAACATCCATGCTGCAAAGAGTCAAGAATTTAAAAATAATGTTAAGAAGTCATGTTCCAACAGATTGAACATTTCAGTATTTCGTTAAAAAGAAGCCACTTGTCCATTATCCTGGCTTCTATAATGTGATTCATATTATATGTATGATCAGAACTTTGTTTCTTAGTGAATGGTAACTTACAAAACCAGAAGAAAAAGTGCTTCTCTCTTATTACTCTTTTTTTTTTAACATCTGAAAAAGTCAAGAAGTTCTTACAAAAGTAATTTTTCCCATTTAAATAAAATAAAATATATTGTAGCTTTACTGTATTTGCTAGAGGACCTCTGGAAGAAACAACTGGATTTTGACACAACAAGAGATTGAAACCTGAGCAAGTGAGTGGGTAGAAATGTTTAACATGAATGAGCCTAGGTCAGAGGTGGGCAAAATAAAACCCACAGGCCAGATTCAGGCCACCAAACTGCTGGATCCAGCCCACAAGCACCTCTCTCTGTCTGCCCTGGCCTCCCTCTTCGCCCTCTCTCCCCCCCCCCCCCCCCCATGCACACACACACTGCTCAAAGAAGCTCTCTGAACATTGCAAGCCGAGGGGAGAGACTTCGCATACTGCCTCCATTCCCAGCATAATCTCTCAGCTCCCATTGGTCAGTTTGTTTGTAGGCCTGGCGAAGTACCCCTCCTCCTCAGGGCTCACAGCATTCACAGCCCCACACGATCCATGCAGCTGGTGCAGGGGCATGGAAGGCAAGGACTCTGGCTGAGGAACCTGCTGGGCTGCTGGCCAGGAGCCATGCATGTAACGTCTCCTAGCCAAAGCCTGCCTTTGGCACTCCAGCCCCTTCCTTACCTCAACCATCTGTCCCCCTCCAGGATCCCTCCCAGACTCTGCACCCCAATCCCCTACCCCAGGTCACAACTAGGGATGTAAATGCAGTTTAACTGATTAAACATATTTTTAACTGCTTAGCCGATTAAAGGGAAGGGCAACCGGGAGGGAGGGGCCACTCCAGCCCAGTTGCCTGTGACTGAGCTGGAGGGCTCCCTGCCCCTGCCACAGGCAGGGGCTGCACTGGCCGGGCTGGAGAAGCCCCTGCCTGCAGTGGCTGATAGTGCCCGGCAGGCAACAGCTGCTTTGGTGTCCCAATCGAAGCAGCTTCTGTCTGTGGGGCACCCAGGCCTGTTGCAAACAGAGGCTGCTCCAGTTGGGACACCGGACAGTCCCTGTCCAGGGCAGACTCCAGCAGGACTGGATCAACCTCCTGCCTGTGGCAGACAGGGAGGTGCTTCAGCCCCTACCAGTTAACGTTACTGATTAAATCTTCATATCCCTAGTCAACAACCCCCTCAGATCCTGCATCTCCTCCCACACCCCTCCTCCAGGTTATAACTAGGGATGTCAACATATAGTCGACTATTCGATTAACCAATAACCTTAGGATTATCAGTTAATCTTGTCAACAACACACATTCTGTATCAGAGGCTGCGGGGGGGGGGGCAAGAGCCGGTGCTGGGGGGAGCAGTCTAAAAAGCCAGTTTCCCCCAGCACCAGCTACATGGTGATGCATATCCGAGGCAGCAGGGTTGAGGCAGGAAAGGCTGCCCCGAAGCAGCCTCTGTGCGCAGCGGGTCCGAGCTCCCCACAGAGGATGTTCCCTCCTCCAATGGACCAGGCTCTTCCAATGCTAGCCCTGGCTGCTGTAGACAGAGGCTGCTTTGCAGCAGTCTCCCCTGCTCCTCTCCCCTGCCCCCGCAGCAGCCTCTGTCCATGAGGAGCTCGGACCCCCACAGACAGAGGCTTCTGCCACCGTGCACTGCTGTCTCTGCTACAGAAGCAGCAGCACGGGGTGGCAGGCAGCCAGTCTGTGCAAGGAGCTGATTTTTAATCTGGCTCCCGTTGCAGGCTAGCTCCCACCTGCCACCCCACACTGTTGCCTTTGATACAGAGGCAACAATGCAGATTGGCAGGGGGCTCCCTAGGAGTGGGGCTGGGAGAGCACTGGCTGCCGGCATCACCCCCAGAGACTATTAAATAGTTGTGTAACCAATAAGATTTTATGTGGCTACACAACTATTGAATTACCTGATATCTAACATCCCTAGTTACAACCCCCCTCCAAGACCTTGCACCCTAATTCCCTATCCCTTTGCTTCAGCTACCCCAGACTAACACGGCTACATTTCTATCCCTGAACATAACCCATATCCCTGTACCCACTCCAGCCCCAGGTCACAACTGCCTCCTAGAACTTGCACCCCTCCTCCACATCAGAATCCTCTCCTGCACTCATACCCCCTCCATGCATCCCCTTCTGCACCCCAGTCTCCTGCCCCAGGTTAAAACTCCCTTCCAGATCCCACACCCCCCTCCTGCACCTACCTCCATCCCAGACCCCACACCTCCTCCATTAATATCAAGGAAGAGTGTAGCCCTCAACTGCTTATGAAATTCTTGGAATGGCCCCCCATCAAAAATTACTGCCCACTGCAGTCTACTACATCTGAGTGCAGAATGGGTCTTTCTCTTTTCTAGTAGTTTGCACTTTTAGTTTGTTATAAAATGTCCAATAAAAATATTTATTTATGTTTGCTCTTTATGCTTCCATTTAAGGCCAATGATGAAAGGCCATCCCAGAGTCTCTAAAATATGCATGTATGTTAAATTAAACAGATAGTGATAAATCACATGGGAACACTATGAGACCAATATACACATACATGTTCCACCAACCACTTCATTCTTACACTGAAGTTGTATTAAAACATTTTTCAACATAAGCTTCTAAGGAAGAGTAACATCACATTTTATTATTGCCTAATATGTCATCTTAAAAAAAAACCAACTACTTCTATGCCCTAGTTAGCTAACCTTTGCCTTTTAGTATCTTGATAAAGATATCTGCCACACAACTAATAGGTTTTCCAGTCAAGCTAAAACTTGGTAACAGGTTCTAAATTATAAGTTTCAGGACAAGAACTAAATGCATATAGATGGAAATAACTGAAAATAATTCTCCTATTCTAACATTTCAGAAGAGAAGCCAGCTATTGGACAAGATAAATGTGAAACATATTCTTATGCTGCATATGCCTCTCTTCAGCCCAATGGATCTGCATGCCCATGCCCATCACCATCACCTTGAAAACATGAAGCGCTCAATATGCCAAACCTTACAACAACAACAAAAAGTATCCTACCAGATTCCACTGGGTTCACGACAGGTCTTTCTGTTCAGGTCAATCTTGTCAGGAGATATTCTGATGGATTTTTTAATGCTTATAATAGGCCGCGATCTTTATTATTATTATTATTTGGAGGGGTGGGATGGAAGAGTAGAGAGAGAAAAGAAAGAGAAAAAATGTTACAATTAGTAAATTGTGTTACTCTGACTTTAACAGAAGCAGCAGCCTCTTATAGTTGCACTGATTTGCTGTGAAAATTCCCTATATCACAATGCTATTAAAAGAAATGCAGGTTCTGAGTTTCAGAAAGGCTGGAAATAAAACTTACAGCGTGTTGGGGAGACAAGGTGGGTGAGGTAATATCTTTTATTGGATCAACTTCTGTTGGTGAGGGAGAGAGAGCAGCTTTGAAGCTTAAAATAGAGCTCTTCTCCTGTACATAATGCTGAAGCTGAACAACCCTGAAAACCCATGAAGGTCAAGTGACTTTACTAATTTTTTTAAAACCACTATGATAATGTTACAGTTGTCATTTTACAAACACAAAAAGTCAGGAAATTCAAAGTGATGGTGTGCTGGCAACCGTTCCCACGGCAATTGTAATTAATCCATGTGCGTAGACAGTGAATAATAGAAGTAATTTTAGATTAACATACATGTCAACTTTAATGTGCAGTGTGAATGGCTGAGTTCTGGCTGCTAAGGCAAACAACATTTTCACTTCCTGACTTTCATGCATATAGGGTTGCTGGCATAATGCTACATTAGCAGATTTATTTTGTGTTTTAAACATGAGGGGAATGTATTTATTTTCTTTTTAAAATATTATTTGTATTATAGTAGTATCTAGAGGCCACAGTCAACATGGGGGCCCCACATTATGCTCTGCATGCTACAATGCAGTAAAAAATGGCCCCTACCCCGGTCAGGAGACAACAGTTATGTCTGCATTGCAAATCCACTGACCTTGTCGCTCACACAATGTCTCCTTGCACTCTGATGTCGAGGGAGCCCCACAGAACAGATTTTCACGTCACAGGTTTAAGAGCTGCCTACATGAGGTTTTGGATTCAGCCCCTCCCTTTTACGCCTCACACAGCAGAATGCAGTGATTCTTTAGTGTTAAGACTTTGCTTGGTCACAGTGGGCACATGTGCATTCAGGATATTCCAAGAGCTCATAATCTATAGTTCTCTTAAACATTGCTACATTTTCTTGAGAAGCACATAAACTCTAAACATCAAGGATGTTAAGGTTATCTTTCAGCCAGTTCTGTAGAAGGGTATATGTCTACAAAGTACACTATGCCCAGATCTGCAGGACTCAGGCTTGTGGACTCGGCATTTCCAAGCCATCAAGCATCCACACTGCATTATAAAAATGGGTTTACAGTTGTTGGACCTGGGTCCCAGAGACATGTTAATGTGTCTATATCACTCTATACACACCACCTCCCTCAGGTGTGTAGCTTGAACAGCATCCACATGGCAAAATGACAGAGCTTACCTCAGTCCCAGCAGGACCTGGGCTTTGACCCATCCCCAGCAAGATCATCAGAACCAAACTGAGTGTTTGGGTCAGGTTCTGAGGACCCTTCTGGGGAAGACCTATTGATTTGTGTAGATGGAAGGGTGTTTGGGCTCTGAATAAGAGCCTGGGCTTATAGTGTACATTTTAGACCAGGAGCGGACAATATTTTTGATGGAGGGGGGGAGGGAGTGCTCCAAGGTTTTGGTAAGTGGTCAAGGGCCTCACTCTTCTATAGAGGGGGTGCAGCATCTAGGACGGAGGTTGGATGCAGAAGGGAACTCGGTAGGGGGCTGGAGTGCATGGTAGGGTGTGGGGTCTGAAGCAGAGTTTGGGTGAAGGAAGGAGTTGTGATCTAGGACAGGTGATTCAGGTACATGATCCAGGAAGGGGGTTTGAATACAGGAGAGGATTCTGGACTGGTGGGCAAGTGTAGGAGGGGGTGCTGGGTCTGGGAAGGAGTTGTATCCTGAGGGAGGAAGGAATGGAGAGGGTTTGAGTGGTAACCTGGGGCAGGTAGTTGAAGTGCAGGAAGGGTAAAGTGCTCCTAGGCAGCTCCTGGCCAACAGCCCAGCAGGATCCTTGGCAGGCTCCCTGCCTGCTGCAGCCCCAGGCCACTCAAAGCAGCCAGTTGCTGGGGCCTTGTGCTTCTCTGTAATGTATGCTGCGGAGGGGAGAGCGACTTTCCCCAGCACAATCATTGCAGCTCCCACTGGCCGGTCCCTTCCCATCTGCAAATGTCACGTGGCGCCTAGAGGCAGGCAAGAAACCTTCCTGAGGGTCCTAGTGGGCCACAGGCCCAATCTGGCCCGTGAGTCGATTTTTGCCTGTCCGTGGTGCAGACCTACCCAAAAGAGACCAGACTGATGTATGTGTATCCTTCCAACTTCTGGACCAAAAAAAAAAAAATTACAAACCTGAAACAAATCTCTTCAAAGCAGTTTGTTAGAAAACCAATCTAGATTTAGGTAAATTGCCACATACAATACACACCTGTAAACAGACACAGAATCTGAAAGTGACCCAACAGCAATATCAGGGTAGGAGTTTCTATCAAGATCCATATTTCCAGTAACAGAATAACCAAAAAATGAAACACTGGATTTTTTGCCATCAAGAATCTAAAAACAAACAGATTGGTAGGAATAAAACATTCAAGTAATTATCATTGTTTTATATGCCAAATATCTAGGACATTCGCAAAAATGAGGCATACAAAATCACATGTTCCTTTGCTCCAATTTATCTGTTCCTGGGGTTTCTACCATTTGCGAAATACAGTATGAGAAAAATATAATTAGCTGGTGAATTTTGTACTCTTCCTTTCTGAACCTGTGTTCTCAGTCATAGAAAAGCAACAGATGACTTAGATTTTTCCAAAGGGACATGCCTCTGGAGAATTGCTCCTTTCAGGTGGTACTTGCTCCCTTTTCCCCACCGTAGGTCTGGCAGATGAAAGGAATGTTCAAATTTGTCCCTTAAATGCTATAAGCCAGATTGGCACAAACTGTGCACTGTAAATGCAGCCCCTTTGTAAGTGCAAACTAACCCAAAAACCACTATAACCAGCCAGGAGGATCATATCAGTGTAGGAGCGAGCAATAAAATGGCAATGAGCTGCCACCACTATATTTACTTGCGCCTCTGCAGGTACAGGCGATTGCAGCTCTGTAGTGGGGCGGAGTGGCCGCCCGCTGAGCTGGAGGTGGAGGAACCCCTCTGGGAGCCATTTTGGGCACAGCCTAGCCCCCTCACCTGACCAGAAGCCAAGGGGCGTGGCTAGGACTATAAGAAGGCAGCCAGGAGCTCTGGACATGCCTCTGTCTCCCTCAGAGGCTGGGCCCTGACTGAGCTCCCTGGCAGCCTTCTTATAGTCCTAGCCACGCCCCTTGTCTTCCGGTCAGGTGAGGGGGTGGGGCTAGGGTGTGCCCAAAATGGCTCCCAGAGGGGTTCCTCTGCCTCTGGTTCAGCAGGCGGCCACTCCGCCCTACTACTAGCTCCCATTGGCCACGGATCACTGTTCCTCGTCAAAGGGAGCTGCAGGAAGTGGTATCCTGGTTCATGCCACTTCCCACAGCTCCCATTGGCCAGGAACAATGATCTATGGCCAATGGGAGCTGCAATCACCTGTACCTGTGGAGATGCAGGTAAATATACCACTGGTGGCCCTCCAGAGGCTAACCCTAGGGAACTAGATCCAGCCCATGGACAGGTATTTCCCCACCTCTGGTGTAGTAGGATCACTATGTAACTTAGAATCAGCGAGATGTCCATTTTAGGGTTTTATGCTGCAAGATATATTCTCTACCACCACCCATTCCAGCTGCCAGCATAGAGGGTATGGCTGGACTTCCTTGTACTACTGTTGTGTGCCACACTCGCTCACTGTGAATCCTCAGGGTCCTTTAACATACAGCCAAAGTCCAAGATTGGAGAAAGCAGAAGAAGGAGCTAAGCGCCATTTTTGCAGAGACACCTTCTTGAGCTTTGCTACAGCCAAGGATTTGGGCCTGCAGAAGGTGCACAGAGTGATGTCTATTGTGGAAGTTACCCAGTATAATATACTTTTGTGGAATAAAAATTATGTTTATAATGCTCTGCAAAGCTAAGCACAGATGGTAACAGGTGTTTAATTACCTGGGCTGGCTTTTGATTTATTCCGTTCTTGGATCCGTGATATATGAACACCTTGCCATTCCCATCATATGGTGCCCCCACAGCAATATCTGTTGAGGAAAAATTAGGAGATTTGAAAAATGTTATCCTGCTGGTGACATTCATGACAAAATAAGATGCTCTGAAGCTAGTTTTAGAAAAATGTATGGACATTGATACTTCAAGATCAGTTTTCTCACCTGGGAATCCATCCTGATTAATATCTCCAATATTTTCAACTGCAATGCCAAACATAGAATCAGTGGTTCCACTGAGGCGAACTGGCTTTACCCCTTCCCATTTGCCTTGTTGGTTAATGTAGATGTACACAGCACCTCCAGTTTCTCCATTTCTATCAAAATACTGTGGGGCTCCAACAACAATATCTTGCCAACTTAAAATGAAACAAAGTACAGCAATTTTAAAAGAATTGTGTAAAATAAGTAGAGAGTCCTGGAAAGTTTAAAATTACAGACTCAATATAATTTAAGTAAACTGATCAGACAAAGAGGCATGTGCTGAGAAAAGATCACTAGGACCCACTTTCAACTGGATCAAATAGTGATCATTTTTTATTAAAGGAACAAATTAAGTTAGTGGCCTTTCCCCTCTTGTCTGTGCTGTATAAAAGAAGGCCCCAAATGGTTTTAGTTTTGAGTGTGATTTTTGACTTATTTTTTAAAAACATGTTACCATTCAAGTTTGGGTCAGTCAACTTCTCATTTAACTGGCTGCCCTAATAATGAGTAGAAAAGAAGTCTGAAACTACCAGTAGTCATACACCCTCAAATAAATTCAAATTTAGGAGTATGTCTACACTACAGAGGGTTTTTTTTTTGGAAAACGGCAATTTAAAAAAAAATCAATTATGCCCACACTGCAATCACGTTCTTTCGAGAAAAAAAAAATAGAAAGAACTGAGGGGTTTTTCTGACATTGGTAAAGGCGTGTGTGGACGGGAAAGAGGGAGTTCTTTCGCTAGAAGAGGAAAGAGGAAGAAAGCACAGGTGCCCTGGTGGCCATTCTGCCCATAATAATCACAGCTTATATGCGAGATAGTGTCCACACTGAATAGATGCTATCTGTCGAAAAAGCAGATCGCTTTTTTGATGCGCTTTTGCAGTGTGGACGCTCTCTTTCGGAAGACTTTTTTCAGAAAATCTCATCTGGAAAAGCAGTGGCGAATTTAGGGCAGGGCGAGAGGGGCGGCTGCCCCGGGCCCCGCGCTTCCCGAGGCCCCGCGCATGTGCTGTGGCGCCACGGCGCGTGCGCCGTGTCAAAGGCGGGGCCCCGCAAAATTTCGCTGCCCGGGGCCCCACAGTGCTGCCCCGGGCCCCGCGGCACTCTCATCCGCCCCTGCGGAAACGCTTCTTCCAAAAGAAGCCTACAGTTTAGACATAGCTAGGAGACAGCATCAGTGTACTTCTCTGAAACTCTCCATCTATCCTCCAGTAAAACCAAAAGCTAGACTTAACATGCCTGATATTGCTAATGTGAAAATTAAGCACAAAAAACAAGCAAATTGGAAAGCCTACTCTATCCATCCTAAATTGGAGGGTGGGCACACAATTACCATTTCTCTAAATTTTCACCCATTTGCTGGTCATCTTTAGGTACACTGTACATACAGTACACTGTTCTTTAATAACATAAGCTTAACAATCACTTTACCCATCATTGTTGAGATCCACAACTGCAACATCATAGCCAAAAGAAGAGGCCAGCCCTTCTCCTTCAAATATATGCACAAGTGAAAGTGCTCTCTGAAGCTGAGGATCTTTTTTCAGCAGAACAACAGCGCCACTGTGGTTGGCTCTTGGTGCACCAGATACAAAAGTTGTCTCTTCTTGTGAAACAATGCCTTTACCAGTGTCTAAAGAGAAACCTAGAACAAAAGAAAACAAAAACGATAGCTAGAATTTTGTATTGTTAGATCTGAAAAGTACATGCATGCACTATATTAAAGTGGTGCCTGGCAGCATTACTGCAACCAAATTTAGCAAATATACTCACTACATGCTACCATAATTATAAATCCGCTGTAATGATAAACAGCTTAAAGATGAAGTAGTGTGAAGACAGAATTCTATGAAGTGTAAATATCTATATAATGTCTGTAGGGGAAAAAAAGACCCATATTGAAAGTTCTTAATATTACAGACATATCTTTATATATCCACCACAGTTACCGGTATGTGTCATGTCTGTAAAATGTACAGATTGGGCAAACAAATTTGGCACTATGTATATATGCAATCTTGAACGTGTGTATTGTATGTACATATGCCACCACTCCAAGCATTTGTACATTTTATAGACACAACGCGTTGTCATGTACTAAAAATAACTTAAAATCAATTTAATAAATTACCCACTTTAATACAGTTTAAGTACTTTTCCTCTAACACAGAATGAGCACTTACAAATTTTATACAAATGTTATTTTATGTTATGAACATGCAAAACACATTGTGGAAACACAATATTTTATGTTATGTTATATAGTATTTGAGAATCTGCTGTATACAGTGGTGAAATCAGCAGAAACATGTTAATTATGTCTATAAAGGACATTTTAAAAAACATGCAGTCTTAAATATTCAGTTTAAATTCTAAAGTTATTACATTAGATAATTATTATTTTACATATTTTAAACAGGATTGCTGCAGGCATATATTGCATTCTGGTATGAATTTGTACTATAAATCCCTGTATCAAAAGTCATACAAATTCTGAGAAAAAATCTAGATAAATAGTAAATATTAAACCTCCATCATCCCCTTTTCTTAGAATTCTTCACCACTGTCGTTACGATTCTCAATTACAAAAATAAGCCAGAGTTTCAGATAAGCTTGGTAGGAAGGCTACAGTATATTTTGAGAGCTACATTACAGATCAAGTTTTTCCCAAAGCCCCTTACTTTATAAGCTATTCTTCATCTGAATCCCTGATGTTGCATGCTTTTACTTGAATGTATTTGAAATGGAGAAAAATACAATAAATAAAGATTATGTCAGACTCTGGACACACACATATATAGTGGCACCTCACATAACAAACCTAGATAGCTATTCATCATCACACCAGTGGATTTGTCCACCTTTACATTGGGAGGCAATGTTTTGTATACAAACTGATCAGGATCAGTATCAGACACACTTGTCAAAAACAGAAGACCTGTGGACATATATTGGGGGGCAGGAGGAGAGATCAAAAGAAGAAAAACATGGTAGTTATGCAGTAAAAATAACTGCAGCATCATGTAACCTAGGCACAGCAACTGCCAATTAATGCCATTTTCATTTCTTCGCTCTAAGATGGCTTTCTCTTTGGCAATGCTCTCTCATAGACATTAATCCCTTTCTCATTCCATTACCAGCACTTCTGGCTCCATTTTACTAGCATATATTTAAACCCATTGCAAATGTAGAGTACTGGTGTAGAAGTGTCAAACAAATCAGCATCTGCAGCAGAAAAGCAATTCTTTCTCTTGACACTGTCCAGTTTTTCAAATATCCCATTTAGCCTTTATTCTTAGACAGTTTATCTTTCTGGTTTGTAATAGCATCTCTCATTTGGCCTTTTTTTCCACTGTTCGCATTAAGCAGGGCAGTTTTCTTTTGCTCTTCATCAAGGAAAAAAAAATCACACTACATTTTTATCCATGTCAATCCACACTAAAGCTTTTAGAAAACATATCTGTAATTACCATGATGTACTTGAGTTATTTAGGACAGCCATTAGCTGTGCAAAGAACCCTTAGCAGTTAAGTGACTGGTCACTGGGTGTAATTTTGCTGCTCCCAGCACATACACAATGTAAACTTACCAGTCACTCTCAGAAAGTCAGGTTTCACTACAACTCCCAATGCTACGTGCTCGTGGCCATATGAATAAGGAGAATGAATACTTACTGTTAAAGAGTGATTATAATCACATTGTGAGAATTTGCAGGTCCTCACCATAGCTCTTATATGTCTCATTATATTTGTAACTCTTACAGGTACCTCAATTGAGTATCATCTTGTACTTCAAACTAGCCCATAAATGTAGGAGGGTTGCTTTTTACAGGAGCATAAATAAATTACTTTCTGCTCATATTGTACGTTATTGAACATCACTTGGATAGTGAGTGTTCAAGAAGTCTGAAGAGTTTTACCATTTGGGATTAATCCTACCTAAATAACTGTTAGCTGGAACAGGAACTAGACTCTCAGCTTGGCGGCTCTCATCACCAACTTCATAAGGCCCATCATCATAGATCCCCTGGTCATAAAATGAATTATTCTTTTGCTCTGCACGAACCACCCCTGAAGGAATGAAATGGTAAAATAAAAATGGATGAATGACTAGAGAGGAAAATAATAAAGACATGGTTCTTGATTTACATTAGCAACATTGTCCTTGTGATCATTGTTTGAATCTCATGCATATGGGTGTCATGATACAGAAGTTTTGTGATGCTATGCAATGATTTGGAATACATAGTATACATTATTAAAATTGTCAATAAAACATTAATAAACTGATCAGCAACCCTCTTCACTCACCGTATTATTTCACCCTTTCAACAAGGTATTATAGAGAAAGCATCAGGGGTTGGCAACCTTTTCAAACCAAAGAGCCAAAAACTACATCAAAATTCACAAGTGGTCAACAAAGAGCTGTATAAAAATATACAACTTAATATTATTGATAATTGACATGATGATTAAGAATAGCATAAATGAAACAGTGTACACATAGTCTTTATTTAATGGGACTTCTGTTGCTGCATCTTTTTGCACATTTCTTTAACGTTTACATCATAACTGGTCAAATCCAGCTTCATGCACGCATTCAGGCTGTCTTCTGTCAATTTTATGGCAGGGGGCTGGCGGTGTATGAGGGGCTCAGGGCAGGGGATTGAGGTGTAGGAGTGTTATGGCAGGGCACTGGGGAAGTGGGGGTTTGAGGGATTCAAGTGTACGATAGAACCATAGAATACTAGGACTGGAAGGGACCTCGAGAGGCCATCGAGTCCAGTCCCCTGTCCTCATTTCAGGACCCAGTACTGTCTAGACCATCCCTGATAGACATTTATCTAACCTACTCTTAAATATCTCCAGAGATGAAGAATCTACAACCTCCCTGGACAATTTATTCCAGTGTTTAACCACCCTGACAATTAGGAACTTTTTCCTAATGTCCAACCTAAAATTCCCTTGCTGCAATTTAAGCCCATTGTTTCTTGTTCTATCCTCAGAGGCCAAGATGAACAAGTTTTCTCCTTCCTCCTTATGACACCCTTTTAGATACCTGAAAACTGCTATTATGTCCCCCCTCAATCGTCTCTTTTCCAAACTAAACAAACCCAATTCTTTCAGCCTTCCTTCATAGGTCATGTTTTCTAGACCTTTAATCATTCTTGTTGCTCTTCTCTGGACCCTCTCCAATTTCTCCACATCTTTCTTGAAATGCGGTGCCCAGAACTGGACACAATACTCCAACTGAGGCCTAACCAGTGCAGAGTAGAGCGGAAGAATGACTTCTCCTGTCTTGCTCACAACACACCTGTTAATGCACTCCCCAATGCTTGGGGAGGGGCTGGGGGAGTCCCTAAGCCTTGGAGGCTGGATCCAGGGGATGGGCATTAGGGGATGAATAGGGACACTTACTTGTTTTTGTGCTGCATCGCGGGCACTGTGTAACGTGGCCTCCTGTTGCTCCCATTTACCAGAAGGAAGTGTGTCCCAGGGGAAAGAAAATGGCTGCACTCATGGAGCCATTTTTGGCTGCTTGTTCCCTGCATGTTTTCTGGCAGAGAAGCTCAGGCACTGGCATTCCAGTCTTGTGGGGGGCTGTAAGGCTGTAGCACCAGTGCTAGCTCCCTGCTCTGAGGGAGTGGAGTTGGGACTCCAGAAGAGCCGTATTTGGCTCCCTAGTGAGCCATATTTGGCTGTGAGCCACAGGTTGCAAACCCCTGATCTAGATCCACAAGATTTCAAAATAACAATAGTAATTTGCATTTAAAAATGTCTAAAAACAGAAACCAAAGGATACCGATATATCCATTGTTTTTCTGACATTTTCAATACTTGGTAGGTGATGTGTCAGCTGCCACAGTCTTTTAGTTTTTGCTTAGGCAGAAAACCCATTAAATTAAATGAAGTTTTAATCACTGCCTTCTTAGGCTACAGAGCCCAAGCTCCAGTCTGGAGTGCACTGCTGATTTTAACCCAGAGCACGAACCCCAACACACAAGTCTGAGATGCTCAGGTTCTCAGACTTGTAGCTACAGGTTTTAAACACATTGAAAAGGCACCCATGATTTCCACACAAGACAACTGGTGTCACACAAAAGAAAAACACATTGCAGGATCAACTAGGATATAGGTCTTAGTGCAGACCCATATCTGAATAATTACTCAAATGCAGAAAAATGAGATGTTCGCCAAAAAATGTTAAATATATGTATGTATATGCTCAGCAGGAAAGTTCCACCCTTTGAAGCAAATACCGAATACTGCAGTAAAATTAAGACCGGCGAGGTAGGAGTTTCTTACAATACCATGTGTTAACGTATGTAATCTGTGAGTTGTAGGGATATAAGCAACTAGTCGACTACCCAATGGGGGAAAGGTTGCGAAGGGGCATGGTCTCGGGGAAGGGGTGTGGCTTTGGGCAGAAGGGATGGGGCTTCAACTGCCTTCCCCAACTGGGCCTTCATCCACCACCCATGGGCAGCAGCCAGGCTCAGGAGTGGGGCAGGGTGATGCTCTCTACCAGCCCCTCACCCACCCACAAATGTCCCTACATATTAAGGGTCTCTGCCTTTTAATGTGACTTTTTTTGAGAATAACTTTAGTAACCTTTCATGGAGCTAAGAACTTAGTATTTACAAAAACAGTGTAAATGCTGAAAAATCTAGGAGGGGGACAGAGAGTGGGTCATACCTTTCCAGTTATAAGTTCCTGGTGCACCAAATACAATATAATGATAGTCTCGAGTAAAGGTAGCAGCTACACCTTGCTGGCATGAACCAAATTTCTCATGGCCTCTCAATCGGCCTTCACAAAATCTCCAATCTCCACCATCCATGTCTCCACCGTCCACACCAGTCTTAATAGTGAGATCCTGACTCAGCACATAGCACCTTCCAATGATATCACGCGTTTCCTGATCTGTGTTTACATATTGCCTTTTCTCATAGCGATGTGCACATGTCTGCAAAGAAAACAAAGATAAAGCAAATGAGAAAAATATTCTATGTCTTCTATATTTTTTTCTGGTAAATCATCTTTAAAGTCAAATAATGAGGCCATTCTCTATCAGCCACATGCTCCCATAGCAGCAATAAACTACAGGTACAGTAAACAGGATATAAGGGGTGCCAGAGGAAGGCAGGAGAGAAGCAGGTATGGGGTGCACTCGGAGGACAAGACAGAATTGGGAAGGAAGAGGCAGATGAGGTGGAGAAGAGTAGGAAGAGGCAGGATGGTCTATTATTTCTTATGGGGAAAATTTCCCTGATATTGTGTTCTTAAAAAGGGCAATGGACATGAAAATGACAAATACCAGGGAATTTTTCCCCATAAGAAATAATAGCTCACTCTACCTCTTCCTGCCCAGTTCCATTCTCTCCTATGAGTGTACCCCATTCCCACTCCTCCCTTTTCTTCATGTCACTGAATAGGCATCTGTGCAGTTGTTCCAGGCTGTGCGGGAAGCATTGAAAGGGAAGGGGAGGAGTTGAATGACCCACTGGCAGAAGGGATGTGCTATGGGGGGGGATGGTCGGCACCACTGGCTGCCAGTGGGTGATAAACATCAACACAAAAGCAACACAAAATGTGAGGCCATGTTGTAAATTGCACACAACGGATGTGCAGCTTGGAAGTGACTTGAATTGGAAGATGTTCCCCTATGATGCGCAATGGATATGAAAAATTACGGCTAAGTGGGAGAGACTCCATGTACTTATGTCTGGAAGAATTCTGAGAGACTCAGAAGTTTGGGCCATATCTTGGAAACCCTGCTGATCACAGCACTTATATGCATACACACAACATTTCACACAGTTTGGTGTGGGGGACAGGTTTGCTTCCCCCAAAAATGGCAGCATGATTGTGCAAAAGCCAGGCTGTCACTGGTTCCCTGCTGGTGACAACAAATTTGCTCCTGCCTCGAAGCAAGTTTAATGCTTCCTCCAGCAGCATTACTAACTAACAATTTTGGAGGTAAGGGAGATATGAGGCGGGTGAGATAATGCATTTTTGGACCAAATTCTGTTGGAGAAAAAGACAAGCTTTTGAGCTTCACAGACCCTTAGCTGATGTACTGTACTACCATAACTAGGATATTTCATAATGAAAGCATTGGGATGTAAAGCTCTATGGCAGCTAAGGTAGGGAAACCTTTTTGGGTTGGGGGCCACTAACCCACAGAAAAAAAATAATTCAGGGGCTTCAGACAAGTGAAAAGCAAAACAAAACAAAAAAACAAAAACATGGCCCCCAACTGAGAAGGAGAAAGACACCACCACATTTCCCTCACGTACCAGAGCCTAGGGGAGCCCAGCTTCAAATTTTGTGTGCTCCAGCCCTGCGGTGGGGGAAGGCTGGAGTGCCAGTATGCACTCCCCAATGCTTGGGGGGGGAGGAGTCCCTAAGCCTTGGAGTCTGGATCCAGGCAAGTCAGGGGCCGCATCCATCTTCTGGGCCTTAGGTCCCCCTCTCCCTCAACCCATGGCACATTCTGCGGTAACTCATGAGAATTTCTTCCCTCTGCACCATATAAAATAAGGCCATACAACCTCATCACAATTAACATCTTTCACTGAAAGATGAATTACAAAAAGAGATTTCATTCCACAATGCTAGAATGAAAACAATCATCCACTGTTCGAGTTCATCTATTCCAGGGGGGGCCAACTTGAAGCTCACGAGCCACAGGCGGCTCTTCCCCCCTTTAAAGTGAAGCTCAAGAAGCCTCCCCCACAGCTCGTGAAGCTGACCCTGCACCCTGTGGCGATTCAAAATGGCACTCCCAAGGCTGATGTGGCCTTGTCTTTTCTTTTAAAGGGCCAGTGTCCCTTTTTTTTCTGCTCAACAAAAATTGCTCACAAAATTCTGGTGCAGCTTTTTTCATTTTTTTCCACCGCTGTTTCGGCTCTCTTCATTTAATGGGTTGGCCACCCGATCTATTCCTCTGTGATTGTCACTCACCCTTGGTGATCTTCAGACTTAGTTTTTGTATTTACTAATACTGATGAGGCCAAGAAAATATGACATTTCTCCCAAACTCATACGAGAGAATTTGAAGAATAAAATTCTCATGGTTAAAAAAATGTTTTAATTGAAAACTACTTCAAGCTTCCATTTTAAAAACATACTTCAGTAACACAAGCCACAGAGATGATTTACTGGTACTTACTTGCCCATCCTAGATTATGAAATCAAGTGAATTCTAAACTCAGATGAGTAGAAAAACATTCAAAAACTCTGCTGTTCCCTGACTTGTCATGACAGGAGACCCTTGCACTTTATCTGCAGTGTCTCACTCCTCTAGAGAAAAATGTTAATTCCTTATGTTTAGGAAAAAAATGTAATGCAACCAAATCTACAAAGAATTCTTCAAAGGTCAAATACATATAATTTTAAAACATGCAGCATAAACCTGAACAAACATGAATATTTAACTTACCACCACCTTTCCTCCTGGCCCCTGACTTTGGACAGTTACACCCATCCACTGGTCTTCTTTACTTTCAGTTGCTGGATCAGCTGCATTATCACAACAGATTTACACACTATGGTTAACTCTTGTCAGAAAATGTGTGTTTTATTATAAACCTAGATTTTTAATTCAGTAAACAACTCCATGCAGCACCTGAAACAGCCTTTAGGTGGCACTATCTGTACACTTTACCCATACAATAAAAACCTGAATTGTTGGGGATTAGTTATATCAGTGAAAAAAGATTTGTGGTGGTGGTGTTTTTTTTTTTTTTATAAGATGTAACACTTACTGAAGAACATAATCATAAGCAAAACATCTGGATTCAAAGTTATCAATATTGCTTTACCAATTAAGCTAAGGCTTGTTTTCACTCAAATAAATAAGAAAAGCATATCTGTATAGGATGATAAGAATAATTTTCTTTGTGATCATTGGTTTTAAGAAAAAGAAAGATGGTGTATATTCAGTGGGGAAGACCATTGAGGCTTACATCTGATGAGGGGAAAAAAAAGGCAATGACTTCAGTCTAAAGAAAAATATGGAAGAGACTACCTGTCTCATCAAACAGGACACGTGTGCATTGTGTCTCTGGGGATGTAATGTCACAGCTATACAACCCTCCAGTTCTGTTGGCTTGCTGGGTTGGAAAGGCTTTATCCCGAGGTGCTCCAACCAGCAATCTGTTGAGAGAGAAATAGCAAACCATATATTTTGCAGAACTTGGCATAAACCTGAGAGAAAAAACAAAAGGAATATCAGGGGATGTTGTTTTGATCATGCCAGTAGAGATCTGATTTGTAAACTACTGAAAGCAAGTGACATAACTATACCAGAGCAAACTAGTATTTTTTTAGAAGTAGAAAAAAATCTCTCAGAAAATGGCTTTTCTATGAAAACTGACAGTGTAACAAATGGCACTGTAAGGTTATTCAATTATTTAAAGATTCCATATCAAATATGCTCAGATTAAAAATATTTTTCCATAATTGCCACCCAACCATTCAGCCTGGGATCTGAGAATCACATTGGATTCTTTATGGCTAATTAATATTTAACAGTAGTAAAAAAGGTGACACTGAAAAACCCTAGAGCTAGTAGATAATCAGAATTTAAATCCAATGAAAAATTCTGTTACAGTATTTGGACATTTATTTTCATCCCAAATTAGGAGGAAAATTGAATTGTTTTTCAGAGCACTGAAAATATTGCTTCATAATGTTTCATTTTTTATCATAAAAGTCAAAATGGACAAGAGGGCAGACCATAGTGAATTATGAAAAATGTAGTCCACAGAAGAGGATGGAGGCATGTGGCACCCAAACTAGAACTCCCATGAGGCAACATGGGAGCTCACGCCCGCAATACAGTAACATTGAACTGACCAGAAACAAACTGCTGTGATAGAAGTGGTTGTACCCATGAAAGCTCATGATACCATCTACATGTTTTGGTAGTCTTTAAGGTGCTGCTAGACTACTCATTTTTTAAGTTTTTTCAGTTACCGACTAACTTGGCTACCCCTTTGAAGCTGTTGTGATAGAAGCATTTTAATTTGAACCAATTTCAGTTCAACCTGAACCAAAATATTTTGTTTAAATTTACCTAATGAAAAAAAGGTTGCAAGATTTCAGTTTTTCAGAAACAGCATTTTCTGCTGAAAAAAAAAATCAAAACAAATCTCCCAGCTCCATTAAAATTGCTTTCAACCTTCTATATACCATAAGGGAACAAACAAAAAGAGCATACCTTTAATTTGTTTTCAAGGTTACTTTTTTTTTTAATCCAATATCTAAGTACTATTAATTTGTGGTTGCAATAGCTTAGTACCCAAAAGTCTAAACATTTTTCAAATGCTTTTGCCAGCAGTTGCTGTTTGTCCTTCAAGACTATAACTGTACCAGGTTCATGAACCAAGAAAAATTTAAAATCATCTGAGATAAATTACTGCTGAATGGTTCTGTAAATCTTATCAGATGCACAAGACAGTTAAACAATCATGACTTATGAAAAGACTCTAAACAGGTTTAAATTAAATAGATACAATTCGTACATTCTAATTTAAATGTGGTAGAACTAATCCATGTGCAGCACTACATGTCTGCCTTGTAGAGCACAACAGAGTGGGCTAAAAGTCTCAGGCACTACAGCACAGGTAATTGTGACCATTTCTGAGAACTATTAACTTTAAATTTTAATTTCTTTTGTTCATAAAATTGAATTAATCTTTGGTTCAAGTCAAGCATTCTAATCCATGAACAATGCACTCTACTCACCCTACATACCATTCTTAAATAGCACCAGTCTGTAATAGAAATTACTGTACTACCTTCATAAAGTAAAAGTCAATCTCTGGTTATGGATGGATATGCACAAAGTTAGTGATGCTGAGCCTTATGCACCAGGGTGAGTTTCATCTAGGCCAAGGCAGTCCAAATTACCGTATTTTCCGGCGTATAGGGCGACTGGGCGTATAAGACGACCCCCTATCTTTTTAATTAAAAGATAGGGTTTCATCTTATCCCCCAGCGCCCCTCCGCCTCCTTTGCTCCCGGTGTCCCTGGTCTGCTGGAGATGGTCCCCAGCAGACCAGAGGCACCGGGAGCAAAGCCGCCAGGAGCGCCTGGGATGCCCCCCCGCCGGCTTCCCCCGAGGCTTTCAAAGCCGCGGAGGGGCTCCGGCGGGGGGGGCAGCCCATGCGCGCCTGGGATGCCCCCCCGCCGGCTTCCCCGGAGGCTTTCAAAGCCGCGGAGGGGCTCCGGCGGGGGGGCAGCCCATGCGCGCCTGGGATGCCCCCCCGCCGGCTTCCCCCGAGGCTTTCAAAGCCGCGGAGGGGCTCCGGCGGCGGGGCATCCGGCGTACAAGACGATCCCCGATTTTTGGGGGATGTTTTTTAACTTCAGAGGTCGTCTTGTACGCCGGAATATACGGTACTCAAATTGTATGTTGACTGGATAAACTGTGATGGATTCATGAGAGCATCATTACAGATTGATCATCTCTTTTTACATATCAGCAGTCATTGGACTGTTATTTATTCTACTTTAAAAAAAATAAAAGGAACTTCAACAACAAAAAATCAATGTGCGCTTATGTTGAGAAATAGAATTGTTTCTGCAGCTGTGCTCATTCTGGAGTCTATTTTAGTACTTTTGCTGATGATCAAACCCCCTTCCTCCCAGAACAATAGGATTTTAAATTAATAATGATGTTTATATTGGCTGAGGAAACAATCAAGATTAACAAAATGCTTTCTATGAAAATGGAGATTAAGTGAGTTCTTGATTTTTTTTCTGAGGATGATTTACCTATTTATTGAACGCTCTCCCTTAATGTGTAATGGCCACAACCAAAACTTTCAAATCTGAGTACTAACAGTAAGGTTTTAGTCACCTACAGAATAGTCTGGTTTTGAAAGTTGAGTCAATGGGAGCAACAAGTGGATGTAACTAGGGATGTGAAATGTTAACTGGTAAGCATCACCATTAGCAGGTGATGCTTACGGGTTCTGGTTAACCAGTGGGGGCTGGAGCAGTTCCCGCTTTCCACAGGCAGGACCTGTTCTAGCCCCGGGGTGGAAGCCGCTGTAGACAAGGGCTACTCGGGATGTTTGGAGGATCCCCTGTCCACTACAGACCCAGGAGCACCTGTCTGTGGTGAACCTGGGTGCCCCACAGACAGGGGCTGCTATGGATAACCAAGCAGCTCCTGCCTGTAGGATACCCAAGCCCGCCACGGACAGGGTCAGGCTGGAACTACCCCTTCCTGTGGTGGGGGGACCTCCATACCCTTTTAATGGGTTAACTGGTTAAACATAATGTTTAACCAATCAACCAATTAAAGGGATTTTATTTCCCTAATGTTCACCAGAGACTCAAGTTCCATAACTGATTTTTCTAATTAACGTGCAGCTTAACATATTACCATTTATGTCATTAAATGTCAGCCATGAAATATCAATGATATACAGCAAGTTGGCATTGCTGTCAAAACCTTAATTTTTTACGATTTCAGTTATGCAAACTTAGGACTGATTACTAACAATAACCGCAAAAGGACCATGACAGCATATAAATACAGTACTCCACATGGACTGAGTACTGCAGAATCAGATTCTTAACGTTCACTAAGTCTGTATTTCTACACTCATTTGGTTTAAGTATGTATTATACTACCGGTGGCACTGCCAATAAAACTGCAAGTTAATTAAAAGAACTAATAATAATCCTTCCATATAATCTTTGCCAAAAATTCAGTTAAGGACCATTCTGCCACTGGACCGAGTTTGCTTTCAGCTAAACTAAAAGATTTACCCAGCATTGCTCAGGTCCTTCAGGGCTGGGAGTGTGGGAGTCAGGGTTGGGGGTCAGGAGAGGCACTGGGGTGGAGGTGCAGCAGTCAGGACAGGAGATGGGGAAGCACAGGGCAGGGCAAGAGGGTGCAGGAGTCAGGGCAAGGGGCCACACTCCTCGGCTGCAGATGGCTGCCCTGAGCCAGGACGGCGAGGGCCATACTGTCCAACTGCTGGTTGCTGCCCTGAGCCAGCAGGGACCTCTCCCCCTGCCCCATGCTATATCTGATACAGAGGCAGCAAGGGGTGTGTATGTGTGTGTAACTGTTAGGATTAACCATTGAGCCCAGGCTTATCCGTTAATCGTGTAAAATGGCTACCCGCTAACATTTTCCTAACATACAAATTTGGTATGCAACTTCCTCTCACCATAACTTAAAGCAAGATAAGCGTTTGGTTGTGCCAAGACAATGGAATGGGCCTGGAATTCAATTGTTTCTCATAAAATGGAAAGGTAGGGGTTTGGTATGAGGGAGTTATACTGTAGAACAGGGGTTTTCAAACTCTGGATTGTGGCTTGTAAGGGCAAGCTGCTAGTTGCCACGAGATGCTACGTTTACCTGCACTTCTGCAGGTACGGGCAATCGCAGCTGCCATTGGCCATTGATCACTGTTCCTGGTTAACGGGAGCAGTAGGAAGCAGTGCAAAGCAGGGCACCACTTCCTACAGCTCCCATTGGCCAGGAACAGCAATCTGTGGCCAATGGAAGCAATGATCTCCTATACATGCAGAGGCACAGGTAAGCAAAGCATCTTGTGGCCATCTAGTAGCTTGCCCTTATAAGCTGCAACCCAGAATTTGAAAACCCATACTGTAAAAGGAGCACAGTGGGCAGCAAGGGGGCCAGAGATGGAGACCAGGATACCTATAACCTCACTGGGCCAGCATGGGGCAGGGATGGAGAATGGGACAGCTGTCTACTAAATATTTCAAAGAGTTTGTTTGTTTGTGTGTGTCTGGGTCAGAGTTGGGGGACATGCACTCCTCCCCCAGCTGTGCATGCTGCAACTGCAGCAACCATGGACAACCACTTCTCATCAGGTCCAAGGTGCTGCAGAGAGAGAGCTGGGGTTGTCCTCTCTCCATGGGGCAGCCTGCATCCTGAACCCCTCATCCCCAGCCTCACCCCAGAACAATGGGTTAAATGAAGAAAAAGAAAACTTATTTGTCTTAAGGACCCAAGCAATACTAAGTAACTATTCTAGTTACAAATAAATGAAAGAAGGTGGGAATTAGCCGCCCAGACATTGTTAGGTAGATCTATCTACAAGTGGCAATTGTTGCTGATCATAGTTCACTAAAGAGTCTGAATTTCAAACAGATAAATGGAAGCAACCTTGGTTCAGCAAACATAGTCCAACAAAGTTCTTAAAAATTTTAAACAGCTTCTGCAACATCAAGCAATCAAATAAACCTGCACTAAATTTCCAGATTATCAGTCAACAAGAAATATTAACTGAAAGACTATTCTAATTTAAATTTCTTTCTGCTTTTGTCAACAACTTAACAAGAAACTTAACAAGCAGCTATTGATGGAACTGTATTATATGCTTGCAGATTCCTTTGTAACGAATGAAAACTACAGTAACACACATAGCGTGTAGTGACAACTCAGAACTATCTTATTCTTCTCCCCCATTATATTCATATAAACACATCCATCATTTGCGAAGTGGGATCTGCAATTAAGACGAAAACCACGTATCAAAGATTTTTTTTAGAAAGTGTATTTGCTCATAGCCCTCAGCACTATATCATTTGACTCAAGGGTGAAAGTAACTTAATTTTTTTACAGGTACTTTCCTATCGCAACCTGCAATAGGTCAATACTGCTAAGTCACATCAGATATGAACGTATTCCCCCTGACAAGAAGTAAAATCTGAAAGCTGAAGGGGATTTGTAATGTAAAATATTGTGAATGTAAAATATTAAAGCACTAACTCTGATTTTCTGTTATTAATGCAGTTTTGTTCCCTTTGGAGTATGTGCAGGTGTGGGGAGTCTTAGGCAGGAGGTTGCTAGGAGAATGGGGGAGGACCAGTCATAAGAACAGCCAGACTGGGTTAGACCAAGATCTATCTAGCCCAGTATCCAATCTTCTGCCAGTGACCAATCCCAGGTGCCCCAGAGGGAATGGACAGAACATGTGATTATCACGTGATCCTTCTCCTGTTCCCCATTCCCAGCTTCTGACAAACAGAGGCTAGGGACACCATCCCTGCCCATCCTGGGTAACAGCCCTCGATGGACCTATTCTCCATGAATTTATCTAGTTCTTTTTTGAACCATGTTAAAATCCTGGGCTTCAGAACATCCTCTGACCAGGAGTTCCACAGGTTGACTGTATGTCAAGGCATGCGCGGAGACGCCTGCCCCTCCTCCATGCTGCACCCCCACCTCCTGATAGAGAGGCAGCAGCATGGAGGAGGGGAGGCACCTGTGCAGGAGCTGATATGCATGGGAAGAAATTGTTACTCACCTTGTGCAGTAACATCTGTTCTTCGAGATGTGTGTCCCTGTGGGTGCTCCACTGAAGGTGTCGGGCTTGTCCCGGCGCCGCAAACTGGAGAGTTTTTGCCAGCAGTAGCCCCCTCCGGAGGACCGCGCATGCGCAGAAGGGCCTCGTGCCGTTCGCGCTCTTTTCTGCGTTGAGCGGTCCGACCCGCCAGTTCCTCCTAGCTGGAACATCTGTAAGTTACAAACATAAGAGTTCCGAAGCAGGGAGGAGGGCGGGTCGTGGAGCACCCACGGGGACACACATCTCGAAGAACAGATGTTACTGCACAAGGTGAGTAACAATTTCTTCTTCTTTGAGTGATGTCCCCGTGGGTGCTCCACTGAAGGTGAGTAGGAAGCAGTAACCCAAACAGAGACGCCGTGCTTCGGAATTATCTGTGCACAGAAGAGAGAACTGCTTGAGCGACTGCTATGTCTGTAGCCCTGAAGCGATCTAGGGCGTAATGCCTAGCAAACGTGGATGAAGATGACCAAGTAGCCGCACGGCATATTTCCCGCAGGGAAACGTTTTTCAGGAATGCAATGGAAGTGGACATGCTCCTGATCGAGTGTGCTTTTGGTCTACAGGGCAGGGGTCTGCCGCGGATGGTGTAACAGCGAGTGATGCAATTCACAATATGTGAGGAGATGCGCTGCGAGGAGATCTGTTGGCCTTTAGAGCGGGTTGCCAGGGATAGTAGTAGGCATGAGGACTTTCAAAAAGAGCACTTTCTGTCTAAGTAGAATGCAAGCACTCTCCTGATGTCTAGTGTGTGCCAACGTGCCTCCTAGAGGTTAGCGTGTGGTTTTGGAAAGAAAATGGGAAAAACCATGGGCTCGTTGATGTGGAATGGTGAATTGACTTTTGGCAAGAAGGCTGGGTGACAGCATAATGTGACCACCTGTTGGGTGAATAACGTATACGGAGGATCGGCGGAAAGTGCCACGAGTTCAGAAACGTGGCGGGCCGACGTGATTGCCAGGAGAAAGGCGACCTTAGTGGTGAGAGTCTGCATGTCACAAGTTGCCAGCGGTTCAAATGGTGGCCGAGTAAGAGTGTCCAACACCAAGGCAAGGTCCCAGGGTTCAGGAGTGGGCCTGTATGTTGGGTAAAGGTTGGTAATTCCCTTCATGAACCTCTTCGCTAGTGGATATGCAAAGACAGAAGCTCCGTCTATGGGAGAATGGAAGGCTGAGATTGCAGCCAAATGAACCTTAAGTGAAGTTATCGCCAAGCTCTGTGAGCGTAAGTAGAGCATATAGTCCAGGATGGATTGTATAGGTGCCCTTTGAGGGTCCGTGTCCTGTGAGTGGCACCACGTCTGGAAGCGTCGACACTTGTAGAGGTAAGATCTCCTGGTGGATTGGCGCCTGCTTTGTATGAGGACTTCTCTGACTGCTTGGGAACAGGTTAATTCCGGTCCTTGGAGCCAGTCAGGAGCCATGCTGTTAGGTGCAGCCGGTTGACACTGGGGTGGAGAAGGGTGCCGTGCTGCTGCGAGAGGAGGTTGGGCCGCTGCGGGAGCTGGAGCGGCTGAGACATCGACATGTGCATAAGTTGCGGCAGCCAAGTCTGACGGGGCCAGAAGGGAGCCACCAGGATTACTGTTGCTGCGTCCGCCAGTATCTTCTCTATCACCCGAGGAATGAGGGGAATTGGGGGAAAGGCGTATAGAAGACGGTACTTCCCCCAATGAAGCAGAAAGGCATCTCCTATCGATCTGCTGCCTATGCCAGCCCTCGAGCAGTAAGAACGGCATTTCTTGTTGTCTCGAGTGGCAAAGAGGTCCACTTGCGGGTGGCCCCATAGTTGGAAGAGGCTACGGACTACCTCGTCGAGGAGCTCCCATTTGTGTTGGGAGTGGAAAGATCTGCTCAGTGTGTCCGCAATGGTATTGCTCTTGCCCGGTAGGTAAGCAGCTTTGAGCGTGATGCCGTGGCGAATCGCCCAGTTCCAAAGGCGTATTGATTCTGCACACAGGGTTCTGGATCTGGCTCCGCCCTGGCGATTGATATAGTATACAGTGCAGATGTTGTCCGTAAGAATCTGTACTGAGGCACCCTGGATGTGATGAACAAAGTGACGGCATGCATTGAAAACTGCTCTGAGCTCCAGAAAGTTTATGTGGAGTAGGGCTTCTTGGGAAGACCATAGACCTTGGACCTGATGTTGTAGCAGGTGAGCACCCCAGCCCACGAGGGATGCGTCGGTGGTAATTTGTAGAGATGGAGCTGGAGCGCGGAATGGGACACACACAAGCACGTTGGTCGGATCGAGCCACCACGTCAGTGAGTCTTTGACGCGAGCGGGGATGGATGTCAACTTGTGTATATCGGTGATGCTGGGAGTGTATACCATCTGGAGCCAGTGCTGCACACACCGCATGCGGAGACGCGAATGTGAGACGACGTACGTCGTAGAAGCCATGTGACCTAATAACTTCAGGCATGTGAGGAACGAGACCGCCGGAGCAGTGCACAGGACATTCACTAGGTCTCGGATGGCGTGGGCCCTGTCCGTGGGTAAGTACGCCCTGGCGGTTATAGAGTCTATCTTGGCCCCAATGAACTCGATGGACTGGGATGGAATCAGAGACGATTTTGGTAGGTTGATTACCAGTCCTAGAGCTTCGAAGATGTATCTCGCGATGGTAACTGCTGTTCCAATCTGTTGCATAGAAGGGGCCCTGAGTAGACAATCGTCGAGATAGGGGAAGATGGTGATGCCAGTGCGTTGGAGGTATGCGGCTACAACTGCTAGGGTCTTTGAGAATACCCTGGGAGCCGCAGAAAGACCGAAAGGAAGTACAGCATATTGGTAGTGGTCGGTGCCTAGGGTAAAACGTAGAAATCTCCTGTGTACCGGATGGACAGAGATATGAAAGTACGCATCTTGGAGATCGGGGGACGTGAACCAATCCCCTTGATGTAGTGATGGTATGATGGAAGCCAGAGAAACCATTTTGAATTTTTGCTTCCGTAGGTAGCGGTTGAGGCCACGAAGGTCTAAAATTGGTCTCCAGTCGCCGGACTTCTTTCACGTGAGAAAGTACCGGGAGTAGAAGCCTTTGCCTCTGAAGTCGGAAGGAACCTCCTCCACTGCCCCGGTAGTAAGTAGGCGCGTGACCTCCTGGCGCAGTAGAAGGTCGTGAGAGGGGTCCCTGAAAAGGGACGGAGATGGAGGGTTGGAGGGGGGGAGGGTGGTGAAGGGGATGGCGAGGCCGGAAGTGACTATCTCTCTGACCCAACAGTCCATGGTGATGGCGAACCAACGGCGGTAGTAGGGCCTCAGGCGGTACTGAAATAACTTGGTTACCTGCGGGTAGGGTTCCAACAAGGGTATGGCGCGGAGTCCCTCGACAAGGGCGTCAAACCTGCTGTCGAGGTTGTTGTTGGTTGTGCGCCTTATTGGGTTGTTGGCACCGTCGCTGAGGGCGCTGCCTCTGCCTGTGTTGCTCGTATGGTCTAAAGCGTTGAGCAGTATAGGAGGAGGAGGGCCTCTGCCTATTGTAGGGCCACGCTCTCTTGCGTCTGAAAGGCGGGGTATACATGCCAAGGGTTCTCAACGTAGTTCGGGAATCCTTTCCTGAATGGAACACTTGATCGGTGTTTTGTGCGAACGACGAGGCACGGTCAAAGGGAAGGTCCTCCACCTTGGGTTGTAGGTCTTTAGGCACGGATGCCAGGTGTAGCCAAGAGGCACGTCGCATGATGATAGACGTCGCCGTAGTGCGGGAAGCGGAATCAGCAATATCGAGAGAGATCTGGAGTGCGGTGCGGGCCGCTGTGTAGCCCTCCTGCACGATGGATTTTAGTACCTCTCTCTTGGACTCCGGTAAATGATGTATGAGGGGAGCCAACTTAGAGTAGTTGTCGAAGTTGTGGTTAGCGAGCTGGGCGGAGTAGTTGGCCATTCTCAGGGTGACCATAGCAGACGAATAGACCTTCCTGCCGAGGAGGTCCAGACGCTTCACTTCCTTATCCGCCGCCGAATTTCTAGATTGTGTAGACTTCGCCTTTTGTTGGGCAGCCTCAACGACGATAGAGCTGGGGGTGGGATGGGTGAAAAGAAATTCCGCATCCTTTGCATCAATAAAGTATTTCCTACCCATGTGCTTGTTTGTAGGAGGCGCGGATGCTGGCATCTGCCAGATGTCGTTGGAGATTTCGAGGATTGCCGCATTGAAAGGAAGGGCCAGCTTTGATTTGCTGGATTGTTGACGATTCCTAAGGAGCGCGTGCTGCTTCTGGGGTGCTTCCGAAGCATGTAGATTCTGGGAATAGGCGACCCTTTTAAAAAGCTCATTAAATTGTTTATAATCATCCACCAGAGAGGGTTCATCGTTAAAAACCGCATCATCTGGGGAGGAGGAGAGGTCCGTCGGGGAACCTGTAGGTTGTTGGTCTGTTACCGGGGATTGAGGAGTGCCTCCATCTGAAGCGTCACCGGTGGGCGTTGGAGGGCGCTGCGCCGGTGGGATGGAGTCTTGGGTTTCTGGCTGTGGTGAATATGATCAAAGCTCTTGCGGAGGCGAGGGTTGCGAGAGCCTTGTGGGAGAACGTGAGTGGTCACGATAGTGTGAGGTGTCTCGCCGGCAGTGATAATCATGGTGCGAGTAGACAGGTGAACGTGAGGTGGCACTCCTGCGATGGTGATAATACACAAGGGAGGATGATCGTGAGCGACAGGAATAGTGAGATGGAGACCTCGAATAGTATGAGTAGCAGTAGCGAGGTGAGAAGGACCGTCTCGAGGATTGCCGGTAGTGCCGAGAGGGAGAATGACTGCAGTAATGTCGTCCCTTGTGACAAGGTGAGAGAGAAGGCTCAGGAGAGAAGACTGCTCTGCCCGGGCTGGAGGAAGGTGTATGGACGTGGTGTGTTTTGCTCTGTGCCTTAGTTGGAATACTCTTAGGTGGAGGAGCCATTGAGACTGGGCTGCCCTGGACCGATATGATTGAGACAGAATCGGATACATCCCCTAAGAGGTGTGGCGACTTTGGCACCGAGGTTAGGGATGGCGGTGCCGTATCCTCTCCTGATGCACCAATTTGTTGGGCCGCGGGAGCCGGTTCCGCAGAGGTTGGTGCGACAGAGCTGTGCTGGTGTTCGCTCTGGCGAGTGGGTTGCTCCCCACTCTTTGAATGAGGCCGGGCTGGTCTCGACGCCAATTGCTCTCTCGGCGCTGGGTCGGATCGGCGCACCTCCTGATCTCTTGGCACCGGGCTGTCTATCGGTGCCGTTTTAGCTGGTGGCGCGGTGCCGCCCGTCAGTGCCAACTCCACCCTCGCCGGCAGGTGCTTTAACGGTGCCGGTCGAGGCCCCGGTGCCGCGCGCACCGTGGTGGCAAGCGGTGCCGCATGGAGGCTCAGTGCCGTAGATGACGGTGCCGACTCCGGGCGCACTGCCGGTGCCGGTGGTACGGAAAGCGCGGGACTAGGCGCCGATGTACTGCGGGCTTTAGGTGCCTTATCCGCTCCCTGTCTGGGAGGGAATCCCGATGAGCTCTGTGCTTCTCCTGCGCTTACGCTCCTAGAGGGAGCGGAGCTTTTTCCGTCCCGAGACTTACGTGGGACTGAAGCCTCCCGTTGCTCAGTTGACGGGGGTTGGAGCGCCTTATTAAAAAGCAACATCTTCAGGTGCATTTCTCGGTCACGCCTAGCCTGAGCGGTCAGCTTCGAGCAGTGGCTGCATTTTTGTGGGATATGGCCTTCTCCCAGACAGCGGATGCAGCGGGAGTGGCCGTCCGAGGCAGGCATAGGGTCGGCGCAAGAGGCGCACTTCTTGAAGCCCGGAGATCCGGGCATGATGGCGGCACTAGAGGGGCCGGTCGGTAGAGACCTAGGAAGGCCGTTAATTCTAACTTTAACTTTTAACTCTTTTTTTTTTTTTTTTTTAAACAACTCACTCACTAACTAGATAAAGCTAATAATACAGGGAAGGGACTAACTGGGAATAGAACTAGTAATAATAATAATAATCTTAATTCTCCTCAGAAGAGGAGGAGCGTGTTCTAACTCCGTCTGCGACCGTGGACGGTTAGGAGGAACTGGCACGTCGGACCGCTCAACGCAGAAAAGAGCGCAAACGGCGCGAGGCCCTTCTGCGCATGCGCGGTCCTCCGGAGGGGGCTACTGCTGGCAAAAACTCTCCAGTTTGCGGCTCCGGGACGAGCCCGACACCTTCAGTGGAGCACCCATGGGGACATCACTCAAAGAAGAAACTGGCTTGAAAGCCGGCTCCTCACAGGCATGGGCTCCTGCCTACCCCCCTCCATTGCTGCCTCTAAAGCAGACGCAGCAAGGGTGGGAAGTGCGACTAGTTGATAGGATTGACTGATAAGCCCAGGTTTATCAGTTAATCATGTAGCTGACTACATGCTGACATCCCTACTGGGTTAAACAATGGGAAACAAAGGGTAAGAATAAATGGTCAATGTTCATAATGGAGAGACATAACTAGTGGTGTCCCACAGGGGTCCATACTGGGACCAATTCTATTCAACATATTCATAAATTACATGGATAAAAGGGTAAACAGTGAGGTGCCAAAATTTGCAGACGATATAAAACTAATCAAGATAGTTAAATCCAGTATTCCCCTCAGCTGTGAGGCAGCACAGCTCCACAGGTGATTAATCAGCCCCACCCAGTCAGTCAGGGAGCCCTGAGTTCTGTGCAGGGAGCCCTGAGCCTCTGACTGGAGGGGGCTGATTAATCACCTGTGAAGCTGTCCTGCCCTGCCCTTAACACTGGTTAAGTCCAAAGCAGAAGAGCTTCAAAAGGACCTCACAAAACTAGGTGATTGGGCAACAAAATGGCAAGTGAATATTAATGTTGATAAATGCAAAGTAATATATATTGGAAAATATAATCCCAACTATACATGTAAAATGATGGTAACTAAATTAGCTGTTACCGCTCAAGAAAGAGATCTTGGAGTCACTGTGGATAGCTCTCTGAACAACATTCACTCAATATGCTACAGCAGTCAAAAAGCATAGGAATCATTAAGAAAGGGATATAGAATAAGACAGAGAATATTTTATTGCCTCTATATAAATCCATGGTATGCCCCCCCATCTTGAATACAGGCAGTCCCCGGATTACGTACAAAATAGGGACTGTAGGTTTGTTCTTAAGTTGAATCTGTATGTAAGTCGGAACTGGCGTCCAGATTCAGCTGCTGCTGAAACTGATCAGTTTCAACAGCGGCTGAATCTGGACGCCAGTTCTGACTTACATACAGATTCAACTTAAGAACCCCAGGCTCCCCAGCTTTGCTCTGCTTTGCTCCCCGTCCCCCTGGTCTGCAGACCAGGGGGACGGGGAGCAAAGCAGAGCAAAGCTGCGGAGCACGCAGGCAGCGGACAGCCCAGATGCGTCTGGGCTGTCAGCTGCCCGCGTGTTCCGCCGCTTTGCTTCCTCTCCCTGGTCTGCTGGAGACCAGGGAGAGGGAGGGCCCCGTTTGTAACTGCGGATCCGACATAAGTCGGATCCGCGTAACTCGGGGACTGCCTGTACTGTGTGAAAGTCAAGTGGGAAACATTCTGTGTACAATACAGTCAGAGCAGACTGTGGCAGAAGTTAATGAAAGCTTTTATTGACCTCAACAGTAACAGGATGGGCCCTATGTGTGTAAAGGCATTGTTCCAACCCTCTTTGAGGCGTATCATTACAGGCATTGTCCCTATAAACGTCTTGACGAGTTTTTGCTTTTTTATAATGAAAATAGCTCAACCCCAGCAAGATTGCTAACTACCTGATCAATACAGCACAGAGGTTTTATTTGAAAAGCTTGCGTCTGACACGATCACTGCTTCATAACTCGATTCATCTGAGAGGACGAAAACAATACACTGAACAGTACAGGTCACTGATTAAAAATTAATGGGAGGTCTATTCTTCCTTCTATATACATGTGAATTCCTGTTAATATTCACAGGAATTATATGTCAGCTCATCAAGAGATCTGCCCTCCTTTCCCCACCCAATGCCCAAGAACACCCAAAAATCCATTAGTTCAAAACCAATTTGTGACTTTTTCTACAAGGATAAACATCATTGAGGCTACGTCTACACGGACATGATTTTGCACAAGAACTCTTTTGTGGAAGAGGAAGAAGTGGATGAGCTTTCTGGAACCGAAACATTCAAACACAACTGGTAGTACTGGGAGAGTTAAACCTTTTCACACCTTTTTAGTGGAGTTTTGGGAGAGGATCATTTTATGTACTGGGAAGTCTAAAAGGCACCCATAGCAGCCAGCTAGTGGGTCCCCAAACCCAGAGGCAGATGCCAAACAGAAGGTCTGTGCCCTGAGAGTGTGCTTTCAGACCCCTAGATTAGGACAATGGTGGCTTGATTCCATTTAGGCTCCAGGAAACACCCAAGGATTCAGAACAGCAGAAGCTTTGATTTCCCAGACAACAGTCTAAGTGGGTAGTTTGAATGGGGCACTGGAATCTGTAACAGTAAGTGACTGCAAGCTATCCCACTGAAATGAACTCAACAGTATTATGAACTCTATTTGTCAAAGAAAAGCTAGTGATTAGGTTTGTCCTGTTATTACACTTCATTTTTTCTAATGACCATGATTTCACAAGCTCTATATTTTCTAACTGCTAGAAACATGCTGTAACTAGACTTTCTTTTATCTAAGATATCCTGAAAAGTCTGATCCTGTCAGTTATAGCTCTTGTTTTTGCATCAGCTTGTCTTCCTACACTCTACAAAAGGCTTCTCTTTCAACCAAGAGCCTCATAAAATAAAAGGCAACACTCGTGTACATAATCTACTGTGCTGTTTTTCTGAATATGTACCCAGAAGGGGCAGTAATTAGAATAAGGAAAAGGCTGGTTTGCACTGCTTTCCCAAAAGCAATTTGAAAAGGCATAGTATTGCCAACAAGCTATTCAGAAAGGACTATTTGCTGCAGAGTTAACAATTATAAGGCATACAAATCATTTGCCAAAAGTAACAAAAGTTTGAAGTGTTAGGTTGACATAACTGTTTATGGGGAGTTCAGGCAACCTAATTACATTGCATATGGCTGAAAATGTTCACATCCCTGGATATAACTAAGTCAGTGGTCCCCAACTATTTGAGGTTGCCGGGCGCCAGGGGGCATGGCCGTTCGCCCGCCGGGCGCCAGGAGCCATGGCCGTTTGCCCGCCGGGCGCCAGGAGCCATGGCCGTTTGCCCGCCGGGCACCAGGGGGCATGGCCGTTTGCCCGCCGGGCACCAGGGGGCGTGGCCCCCCCACAGCCGCACGCCCGGGGCCAGTGCCCACCCCCAAGCACCGCGTGTCCGGGGCCGGCGCTCCCAAGCGCCGCGTGCCCAGCACACCCTGCAAGCACCTGGGGCCGGCGCTCCACCCATGCGCTGTGCACCCAGAGCGCGGGCGGCCTATCCGTGGCGCTCCCGGGGCCGGCGCTCACTGTGCGCCATGCTCCCAGGGTCGCCTCCGGCACTGCGCATGCGCCATGTGCCCGGGGCCAGCCCAGCCCTGAGCACTTGGCGGGCGCACGCAAATGTTGCGGGCACCGTGTTGGGGACCACTGAACTAAGTCAACCTAAGTTTTAGCTATAAACCAGGCCTAAGTCATAGTCTCACAGCAACGTGGGTGCTCACCCATGTTTGGCCAAAAGCGTGCTATCAGAGCCTATTAAGAGACATTCACACGGACAATGCCAGTAGCATATTGTTTTAGAACTGAGATTTCTCTTGATTTGCTTCACAAAAACTCCAAAATCCAAACCTGTGATATCACTGGGGAACTGGGTAAGAGACTAAAATCAATTGTTCATCTTCACAGTGAATGTGCATAGGCTGGGTGATCAGAAAATAAATAAGATTTTTGTGAACATGAGACTATCATATATCCAGCCACTAGATATTTATATAATTGCCAAAGTCAAGTCATCAATATGACTCCTATTTTAAAACCATCCTTGCCCTCAGTTAACTGCTGATATCAGGACAAAGAGTTACTATCAAAATTCAAATAAGTCCATGTAGTTTTAATAAGAAAATTCTGCTTTCCACTGCAGTGAAAACTTCCTTAAATCCAGAGCCTAATCAAAAAGGAAATGTGCAATTAGGTAGGTCACCCAAAAGGATTTTCAGTTTATTCAAATAAACTGAAAATGCAAATCATTGCCTCACTTGGAAGAGTACCAATCTGTTTAAATGTTTTATAGCAGTACAGACCAAAGTTCAAAAGGAGTTGCATGTTTATTCAGAATATCCAAACAGCCTCTTTGGTTGAATTTCATGATACAGACAAAGTAATGTCAAGAGGTAAACTGAAATTCGTGAGGCAAACACTGGAACTCAAAGTACAACTTTTGAGACTGATATTCCTCCAGACTATAAGTTAGGCAAAATGAATTCTCCCATTCCTAGTTATTAGAACTCAGATAGATCTCAGCTAACAATAGCCAATGTTTCCTTGCTAATGTGTGAGGGAAAAGATATGTTAAAAGACACAAAATTGATTGCTTATCAATGTTCTGAGACTAGACCTCATAATGAACAAATGTCTCCATCTCAACTACTATAATTTGTGCTTATGAAAATGTCACTTGGTCTTATGCAGTTACCCGGATGCTCAGAAAATCCATACAATATTATTCGCTTGTATGTATGAAAAATTATTTATTTATGGGAGCTTCAAATGAATACATTATGTCACCTTCACTTAAGACCAGGCTCCCATAAATGAAGACTGTTGGTCACACGAAGTGAATATAGAGAAATTTTAAGAGAGAGAAGAACAGTTAGCAATTTTAATTATGTTTCACTCTAGAAAGCAAAGGCTAGAGATGCAGTCAGTTGGGTTCACTATTGCAAAACTTGAGCACCATATACGGTAGAACAGGGAAATAAAGTTATAACAGTGGTCCTTTATCAAGAACAGCGAAAAATAAATAGCATGGAAATTGAACCAAGAAAATCTCAGACACATATCAATGAGAGACTTGCTATCAGCAACATCTAGTTGCCTAATTTGGGTGTTTCCTAAATAAACATGCATTTCCTTTTGAACTTCAACCTGTGGTTATGCTGCTAGGCAAATATCACTTACATTCAAGCACCCACTTTGAAAATGTGACAAAACATTCAGAGGCTGCTTTCAGTTTTATTTTGTTGTGCATACAAGATGTATCTTGTGGATCCAATTTTCAGAGACACTGAGTTCCCAAATCCCAAATTAAAGCCTATGGGAGCTGTAAGAGCTCAACATCTCTGATAAAAATCAGGCCCCAACTCTTCTTCAGCAGATCAGCTATTTTCACAGCTCTTATGCCAGGGGTCAGCAAACACCACTGCGCATGCAAGATGTAGAAGGCAAGCCATTTTCACTGGCACACAAGCCTCCCTGCCAAATCCGTATGCCGACCATACGGGACTATCCCGATTTTAACTGCCATTGCTCCTTGTGCAGCGCAGCAGCCACCTTCTTGCCCTCCTCCCCTATAAAGCGCGTAGGTGGCTACATTGGAGTTTTGCCAGTGGTCAGCCAGGCCGGCTTCTGTTGATGCACATTTTCCAGCCACTCTGCAGCCCACTGCCCCAGCACCATATGCCACGTGACCTCCTCCATGGGACTGCCTCTGGCACGTGGGACCCTTGGTCCAGCCACGCCACCGCCTCCTCCTCCACTGCCACTGCTGCCAGGAGAGAAGGGGGCTGGGTAGGTTCAAAGTAAAACCCAGCGGAGTCCGCTCCTGGACCTGCTGCTTCCCTCTCTGTGCAGGGGCTGTGCAGAACCAGCTGGGGCGCTGTGGGGCAGGGCACGCTCAGGCTCAGCAGGTGCGCTCTGTGCGCTGCACCCTCCTTCCTGGACAGACACCCTGCCCCCCAGTCTACTCCTGCACCTCCCTCCTGGCCAGACACCTATCCCTACTCTGCTCCTGCATCCTCCCTTGCTCCTGCTCCCTGACCCTGGCCATACACCCTACTCCCACAGTCTGCTTCTGCAATCTACCTCCCACCCAGATCCTGCACCCTATCCCTATCCCACACATTGGCAGCCCTGTCCCGCGCACTGAACCCCTCATTTTTGTCCCACCCCAGAGACTAAAGGGGTCCATAAAAATCCACTAACTCCAGAACCCCCGAAAAGTAAGTCTGGTCTATAGCAAGCCATGAACCTCCGTTCTCCCTATCCCTTCTCCTCACCACGTGGGGCTAAAGTGCTAGAGGAGTGAGGTGTCTCAGTTGGGGGCCACGTCAGTAAGGGATGGGGAGGTTTTTGTTTCTCACTTGTTTGGTCCCCAACTGATTTTTCTGTGGGTCAGTGGCCCCCAACCCCAAAAAGGTTTCCACTTCTGCCATAAATAAAGAAAACATTGAAACCTTTTGTGTTGGACATAAATGAATAATTTCTTTATTTAAAATGAAGTTTGATAAACTAAAATGATAAAGTTAAAACACCTAACCTGTTTAATAATTTAAATTAAACCGTTCTCCCCAACTGCAGCTGATTCAGAGAATATGGTCACCATACCCAGCTTTCCCCCCACTCCACTCCTTCAGCACACAGACACATAAATAGAAGTGAATAAGTTAAATCTTGGCACACCACTTCTGAAAGATTGTTGACCCTGTAATATCCTTTGGCACTCACGTCTCACATAATGTGGAAGGCTCGTTGGAGTTGAATCAGCGAATGACGTTATAGAAAAGACAGTTCATACACACTCTGTCTTGGTATCTCAAAGATTCCTCATTTCCTTGAGCAAAGGGAGGATATGAGCATAGCTTAGACCAGTGGTGGGCAATAATTTTTGGCTTGGGGCCACTTCAAAAAAAGGGGCAAGGCCAATCAGGTGGGGGTGGGGGAGCGTGCGAAACCTTCTCCTGCCCTGCGAGGAGCGCATGGTGCTTTGAAGTGCCGTGCTCCTCCCAGGGCTGGGCGAAGGTTGCGCAGCTTCCACGCCCCCGGGCCTTGATTGGCCTGGGGATGGAGGGAGCACACTAAGCCTACTCCTGCCCTGCGAGGAGCACATGGCACTTTAAAATGCCACACACTCCTTGCGGGTGGGAGGAGGCTTTGCCCACTCTCCCGCCCCCAAGCCATTCCCCCAGTCCACAGAGGCCCTTTTGCCCACCCCTGGCTTAGACAGAGGTGTTGGAACACTTTGTATAGTGGGAGTACTGAAAGCCATTGAAAAAACTGTAAACCCTGTATATGATGGAAACCACTTCAAGCTAGGGTGTGCTCCCACACCTCCAGCATCCCTAGTGCCAGCACCTCTGCGCTTAGAGGTTTCAGAGGAATATGCACTGCACACATTATATACTATACTAAAACTGGGGTTCTAAGGCACTTTTCCACAGTGTGTACTGTAACCAGAGAGCACATCTTACACAGCATCTCTCATTCTTGACCCTGGGGACATCCAGCCTTCCCATTCGCAATCATAATATCCTTATAGAAACTATAGCAATTGTTTAGATGGGAAAGTACTATTCGTAAAAGGTATATTTAGCTGTTATTTAGCAAATGAAAACAAGGAAGAGAGCCAACATCATGCACAGAGCCAGCTTACAGGAACCACATCAGAAAGCATTCTTTGAAAATTTGAGAGCCACAGGTTTTACCAAGGTTTTAAGGTTTTACCAAGATTCCTGAGCTTTGTACAAACAGTCTCTTCTCGTGTATTTTACAACAGAATACTTCTGAGTTGCTTATGGAAATAAAAGGACTCAACTGGACTCTTGTTTGCAAAGTAAGAATACCTGTATGCCTCTACCTCTAAGTAGTTCTGGGCATATAGTGCTCTCATTTCTTAGGGTATGTCTACACTACCCTCCTAGTTCGAACTAGAAGGGTAATGTAGGCATACCGCACTTGCAAATGAAGCCCGGGATTTGAATTTCCCGGGCTTCATTTGCATAAGCGGGGAGCCGCCATTTTTAAAACCCCGCTGGTTTGAACCCCGTGCAGCGCGGCTACACGGGGCACGAACTAGGTAGTTCGGACTAGGCTTCCTATTCCGAACTACCGGTACACCTCATCCGAACTACCTAGTTCGAGCCCCGTGTAGCCGCGCTGCACGGGGTTCGAACCAGCGGGGTTTTAAAAATGGCGGCTCACCGCTTATGCAAATGAAGCCCGGGAAATTCAAATCCCGGGCTTCATCTGCAAGTGCGGTATGCCTACATTACCCCGCTAGTTCGAACTAGCGGGGTAGTGTAGACATACCCTTAGAGACAAGGGGATGTTCCATCCTATCCCAAGTACAGTCCCACACATACTATGCTAAAGATGCAGAAGGGATCTGTGCATAAACACACAAGTTAAATAATGGAGCATCTGGTATCTTAAGTGTAAATAACTTTCTAGTGACAATAAAGGTTAAAGAGAACAGTCACTTAAAAGGGACAGATATGATCCACTCAGATAAAACTTTAAACCAATTTATGTTTCTTCTAGGCTGGACTCTTATGTAGCTATTTACTGTATACCAGCCTGCTTGTGCATATCTGAAATTAATAACAATTATTTCATTTCCTAGAAATAAATACATGCATTACTCATGAACTTCCCACATAATTTTATACAACTTCTTTCTTTCAAAATGTCCCTTAGTATATTTGTATCTTAATATCCCAAGTCTTCAGAAATATACTACCCAAAGATGGTAGCTTTATATCAAAGTACATTCAGTCAAAAAGTTAAATGTAATCTGTCCATATGGTGTGGATCATTTTCACTTGTTTTCAAAGTCCATTAACCTGTTTTCCTTTGACCTAGTTTTATTCCCTACCTCTCTCCTTTCCAAACCACTTTGTTTCTATGAGTCCTGGGATAGAAATGTTTTGTCCAGTTCCAACTTGATTTTGAAATGTTTATAAAAAGTGTCACAGAATGGATTTTAACAACATATGCAATTAATCTGGCTCTTTCTATGATCAATTTGCCAGATAACAGTCTTGCAAAGGAATTACTGTCACATTTGGAGTGGAGCTTTGCCTACTTTACAAAAGAAAATTGGGCTGGCACACACTGCGGCTGGTGAAAGATTTCTATAAATACACTAGGCATCTAACCAATATACTGATTTGGGAACTGTTCTGTTTTATTTTATGATATGGAGAAACCAGACAGCAGTGAATTAGATCTGGAAACCAATCTGCTCTGTAATTAGCATC